>NW_010367016.1:54564-182220 GCF_000414095.1 Morus notabilis
GACAACACGAGGACTCATGGACATATAATTCTAAGCTCCAATAAAATTAATAATTAATTAAAACTCTTTAATTAATTAATTAATTCTATTAATTCTAAAAGTTACTCCACTATAAACTTGAAATTGCACTCTCATAATTATAGATATAAATTACTTTTAAACTGTGAAGTGTCCATTTGATATAGTCATTACATATAGATCAATCCTCTATAAATAATTCATAACTAGAGCTAGGTGAAATCCGTTGATCTCTCTAATTACATCTTTATCCTTGAGTATCATTGATTCTCTAATGGACAGTGATTCATAAAGCAAATTTATGAATCGGAGTTCCTACTAGTCTAAGTACCGAATCAATCTTCAAGAGAATTATTTATCTGCTTCTTTCTCAAGAAAGAATGGATTCCATCTCGTGTATTATCATTCTCGGCTACTCACCTCATCATGTCTTCAAAATACAAGGAATAAGATTCAACATCTCGAAAGCTGTACTGAGTAAATCAAAAGGCACAAATTCATAAATAAGAGTTTGCTAATAACTCAGGATTAAGATCGTTTTATATATGACCATCGATAGACTCAATTAGAATTTCTATACTTAATGAAAAGTATCAGAAATTCATATTGTGTCTGTGTCCCGGTTTCACACAATCTCATTATGCGTAATACACTCGTTCAATATCTCATCATATTAATAGTGTGGATAATATCATTTCATTTTAAATGAGAATGACATATATTAGTAATGTTTAAAAATTCTAACATTTAATTAAATTCATTGCGAACATCATTTTAATTGATATTAATAAAATATTCAATAATATATGCACATAAAATAATGAATAAACTATTTTATTAAATTAATAATAAATATCATATTACATCTCATACTTTTATGATATCATTCTCAAAAGTATATCTTGTCCTTATAAAGATAAATACCATTTTTGTTAGTCTAAAACTTACCATTTACCCTACGTTCTTCCATTCAAATTTTTAGATATATGGAAACTAACTTCAATAATTCATATTAATTATTATTTAAACATTTATTATCTAAAAAAATTGATTGTAAAAACTAAACAATAAAAAGAAAAATTTGTAAATGGCACAAAGAAAAAATTAAAAAAAAAAGAGACACAAAGGGATTAGAGTCCTTCCACGGAGGTCATTCATGGAAACGAGTATGATTAGGTGGCAATTTGTGTTAGTAGGTAGTGTTCATGTCAACCCGTTTACTAATCGTGTCAGAAAACATCAATTCAAACACGATATGTTTATTAAACGTGTCAAAAATGTCAACCTAAACACGACTCATTTATTAATCGTGTCAACCCATATAACTCATTTAAATTAATATATTACATAAATAATTAATATAATAGTGACTTATTTAATACGATCAAGACATGTTTAACATGTTTATTAGTCAATTTATCTTTTCTTTAAAAAAAAATAAATTTTACTTACAAATATTAAAATTCACATTATTTGTATTTAATATGTCACATAAACTTTAATGTTATATTATATATATCATTAGATTGTAGATGACACATATAGTTAATCGTGTCAATTGGTGTCACTTTGTGTTAGGAGGTCAACCCTAACCCAATATATTTATTAATCATGTTAATAGTGTCAACCTGATTATGACTCAAACCCATTTATAATAAACTCAAACTTGCTACCTTCATATGAGTTTCGAATCATGTCTTCATGTCTCTACTCGAATTGTCAGCGCTACTCAATAAGGTCTAGGACCTCCTCCCAAATCTCTTCTACAAGATCATTATTGTTTTCTTTGGTTTTGGATTTTTTTTTTTTTAACTCATTCATTTTAAGAAATGTTTAAAATTGTTTCTGAAATATGAATAATATCTATATTTGAATGAGGGTAATCTTGGTACTTTAATATACATGTTAATGGTGTCAACCCGATTATGACTCAAACCCATTTATAGTATACTCAAACCTGCTACCTTCATATGAGTTTCGAATCATGTCTTCATGTCGCTACTCGAATTGTCAGCGCTTATTGGTCTAGGACCTCCTCCCAAATCTCTTCTACAAGATCATTATTGTTTTCTTTGGTTTTCGATTTTTATTTTTATTTTTAACTCATTCATTTTAATAAATGTTTAAAATTGTTTCTGAAATATGAATAATATCTATATTTGAATGAGGGTAATCTTGGTACTTTAATATATTTAAGAGGAAAAAAAAAAAAAACTGTAAAAGGCCAAATCCGGGAAGGAGGCAGTCCAAGAAATATGAATAATATCTATATTTGAATGAGGGTAATCTTGGTACTTTAATATATTTAAGAGGGAAAAAAAAAAAAAAACTGTAAAAGGCCAAATCCGGGAAGGAGGCAGTCCAAACACGGCACAATTAAGCCAAGGTTGACAGGTTTGTACTTTGCTGACTCATTTTAGGGTCATTTTTGGTAATCAAACTATTTGTTAATAATATATAGCATTCTATTTTATTTTATTTTCCTAAGAAAAGATCACGGACTTTTCTTTTGAAAAAAAAAAAAAAAAAGAACCGTGGCGCAAACTGCAATATTATATAAGTTCATTCATATTTTCTAAGTCAAGCCAACCATTGGATCTACTCACCCACCTAACCCCTCCCCAACCACATCCATCCAGCCTACACTTTCTCTCTCACCAACCCAAAAAAAAAAAAAAAAACGATAGTAAATCTTGTACAGCCAGAATATACTTAGGATAAAAACTATAAAGAAAATGGTGTAGAAAAATATGGCAAAATATCACTTGTGTATATTATATTTTTTTATGAACTTTTAAATCTTTAGTAAGTTGAATTAAGTTAGGAACTTTTGTTAATTTGAGGTGATTTTGATTTATATGATAATCTAAAATATGTTATACTAAATTAGAACAAAAAATATTATACGCGATATTCATTATTTCTAATAAATTTCTTTTAAGAAAACATGACATTCGCAGTAACGTAATTTCAAATTGTTAAATTGTATTAACATATAAATCAAAAGAAGTTAATTAATTATAATTTAATAAGTTAAAAGGAAATTCTACTATAAGGTTCGAAAAAATGAACTGTCCTATATCTTTTTTTTCAACCGCAAATCATACTTTAAAAATTGTATGTTTTGTATATATTTTTTTTATATTATGATGTAATTTTGATTAAATTTAACGATTAGAAAAAAAATCTAAAGGCATAAAATCCTAATATCCCAATCTATAAAGACCCTAATAAAAAATAAAATCTAAGATTATTTTATTCTTTTTACAACTCAAGTCACAATTTAAGTTTCATTATTACAATATTTTCTTTTATAAAAATTTAAATTTTACTTTTTTATTATAATATTTTTTTTATAAATACTACTTGAGTTCTTAAGTTGTGAAACAAACTCCTCTTTATGTTTTGGTACTAACACATTTTTTTTCTTTTTTATTTTATTATTAAAAAGAAAATAATTAAGGGAAAAAAATTTCAATCATAGTCAGTGAGCTAACTACCAGGCGCCACGTGATTATCTTCCTTCCTCTTCCCCCTCTCTCTCTCTTCCCCGTTGGTGGTAGCTCCTCTCTCTCTCTCTGTCCTAACTCTCTCTCTCTCTCTCTATATAAATCCCCTTCGCTTCCGTTCCTCATTTCCATTCTCTCTCTCTCTCTCTTCCGGTTGATTTCGTCGCTCAGGTAATTCAGATTCAATTCTTCTTCTTGTTCGTTCTCTCATTGACGCAAAAGAAAGCGAAATTGTGTCGAACTAGTACTCGGATCTGGTTTGTTGTATCTTTTGGATCGCGGAGATTCGGTTTCGTGTCTGTTTGTTTGTTTGTTTGTGTGTTTTGGATTTCGATACGTTCGAGGTCGGAGGACAGGGGTGCTCTGTTTTGTCGTTTGGTTTAAGGTGATCCTGTATAATTTGGAGCTCAAGATCTGATTCCCCGTTAATTGGATCTTTGCTCGCCATTGCTTTGCTCTTTGATTTGAGTTTAGGTTGTTTGGTTCCATGGAATTGCGGGTTTTTACTTCGCATTTTGCGTAGATTTCTGTTACACCAAAGATCTGGTTGAATATAGTTTTTCGTTAGGTATGATTTAGGCCCGTTGATTTCACCGATTCGAGTTTTATTAGAGTAAAAAATTTTTAAAAACAATAACATTTAACTTTTTTATTAAAAAACTTTTGCATAAAATCACATCTAAATTAAATTAAAAATTCGAATCATTGAATTCAACAGGCCATGTCATAACTTGTACGGATTATGTATTCATGCAAGTTATACATGTGTGATGTATGTGTGTGTATATAAGTGGACATATGTTTAGCTTGTGTATGGTTATGGAACACATTTTGAATGAATATTTAAATATTTGATTTTATAATATGTAAATTAGATTGTTTGCGTCAATGAAGAATAAACATAATCACTCTTTAGAATTTGGATCTAATTTCTTGAAACTTTGGTTTTGGAATCTTATGATCCTATTCTTTCTCTTTTAGTGCGCCAAATTTATTCCTTTAACTTTTGCCCTGAGATGCCAAGTGTACTCATTGTACTCAAAAAGTTGAAACTAAAAGCTGTAGAATTATGTCTTATACGTTGGGAATAGAAATGCTTCTATTGAATTATGATTTATGAGATTTTGGCGCCTGGTGGTGTCAGTGATATTTTTGTGGGAACTGTTATTCTTCTATGTCATTCCCTTTTACTGCAACCCCACATGTAATAAGTGATGCTTTACTAGCATTTCATCATAATGTGTTTTTGCTTATGCAGGTTATCTTTGGTTGTACGCCATGGCCACCGGACAGCTATTCTCGCGCACTACGCAGGCATTGTTTTACAACTACAAGCAATTGCCCATCCAACGGATGCTTGACTTCGATTTTCTTTGTGGTACGTATACGATTTCCACGCCTTCCTTTGTATTTGTTTTTCTTAAACTGGATTGTGTAAATATTACTAAGTGCCCTGATTAGTTTACTGGTTTTCTAAGATTCTTTCAGCAATAATGTAAACATTAACGTTGATGTGAATGCAGGGAGGGAAACACCATCAGTTGCTGGGATCATTAACCCGGGTTCTGAGGGATTTCAGAAACTTTTTTTCGGGCAAGAGGAGATCGCCATCCCAGTGCATTCAACGTATGTCTGTGTCTCATACGTAATTCATACATACAACTTTATTTGCTTTGAATTTGGATCTTAGATAGGTCCTGATCTATGTTTAAACACCATAGATGAACTTGGGTGGCATAAAATGATCAAGGATCAGTTACAAATGAGACTTTATAGTATGCTAGGAGGAAGTTTTATTTACTCTTCACATGTCCATGGTACATTAGTGCTTTTGTTTACCGTCAATCTCAAAGATGTCCATAAGGGGAAAATACGATGTTGACCATTTCAATAAGCTCTAGCTAAACTGATGCACGCACAACATGCTTGCCCATATATACTTACCACAAAATCCACAGAATTTCGGCAGAAAAACTAAAATGTAGTACTTGCAACATCTGTAATCTGATGTATATAACCTTTTTATTTTCCCAATCACACAAACAGAACTGGTGTCTTTTTCCTCCTTTACATGTTGAAGATTATAGGTTTAGATTTTGGGAAATCTTTACTTTCAGTGAACAACCCAATTAATTTTGGTTTCTGAGTTTAAGATTGTCTAACATGCTAGTGATAACTTTTGCAGCATTGAAGCAGCTTGTGCCGCGCATCCCACTGCTGATGTCTTTATCAACTTTGCTTCATTTAGAAGGTAACTACTAAATGCTGGTAGTATTTGGTTTCTGAATTATTTTCTAAGCAAGAGCATTTTCAACTAATATGCATTGGGTATTTGCAGTGCTGCTGCTTCTTCCATGGCTGCATTGAAGCAGCCAACCATTCGAGTTGTGGCTATCATTGCTGAAGGCGTACCCGAGTCAGACACTAAGCAATTGATCGGTTATGCACGGTCAAACAATAAGGTGAGGATGGATGCAAAGTTCATTCGCAATGCATAGACTTAGCAAATGACCAAGCAGTACTAATGCTGATGGTGTTGCAGGTTGTTATTGGCCCAGCTACTGTTGGTGGCATTCAAGCTGGAGCCTTTAAGATTGGTGACACAGCTGGAACTATTGATAACGTAATTCAGTGCAAGTTGTACAGACCTGGATCTGTTGGTTTTGTCTCAAAATCTGTACGTGGAAATTCCAACTCAATACTTGTAGCTGTTTTTACATGATTCTTGAGTGCTGGCTATTATATTTATGTGACACATTCAAGTTCTAGCTAGTGCGCTTGTTAGGAAGTGTTTGTGTATGTTGTTCTGGAAGATAATGATTTTTGGTCATTGCAGGGTGGGATGTCTAATGAACTGTACAATACCATAGCCCGTGTGACAAATGGAATCTATGAAGGTATTTATATGTCTTCGCTTTGTTGTATTTTACATTCACTTTTATGTGGACTTAGGATGTAACAATATTTTGTGCTTGTTGGATCTCTTTAGGTATTGCTATTGGAGGAGATGTGTTTCCAGGATCCACCCTTTCTGATCATGTTTTGCGGTTTAACAATATTCCACAAGTATGTTATTTCTCTTGTACGTCAGACTTTCTTTCTGTTTGTTTGGTTTTCAAAGTACTGAGAGTGGACGGAGGGCCATCTGTGTCCTTATCCAACGTATGTAGTCATCCTGCATGATATATAAATGAATGCCCAATGGATGTGAAACATAAGTTTCCATCTGTTGAGACCAAAAGAGGCCTCATGTGAGTTTCTGTCCAGAGCAATATGCTCTGTGCTTTTAAAATGTGTAAATGGCAGGTGATAGTTATTTCATTTTCATGCGATTGTCTTGTTTTTCTCTTATATATCTATGGAGAGAGTTATCCGCCTCTTATATATTTGATTTTGTATGCATGTGTGTTTGTGTGTTTGCACATATGCTTAAATTTATACTTGTGTGGTGCAAGATGATGTTTCTCATTTTATGCCACTGCGGGTATTTTCATTTTTGTGAGTGAAAATAAAACATAGTTCTAAGTCTTCTCATTTGTATAGACTGTTGTCCTCATTCCGGACCTTTTTCTTCTGTTTTGTATTTTCAAAATCTGACTCAGGTTAAGATGATAGTTGTACTTGGGGAGCTTGGTGGACGAGATGAGTATTCCCTGGTTGAAGCTCTGAAACAGGGGAAGGTGAACAAACCTGTGGTTGCTTGGGTTAGTGGAACCTGTGCACGGCTTTTCAAATCCGAAGTGCAATTTGGTCATGCTGTAAGTTATAACTCTACTTCCCCTGCGTAATCTTTTTGTCAAGATTGCTAAAATGTTTACTGTGCTTAATCTTTGTGACGCAATGTAATCCAGGGTGCTAAAAGTGGTGGTGAACTAGAGTCTGCACAAGCAAAGAATCAAGCACTAAGGGATGCAGGGGCTGTTGTTCCTACTTCTTATGAAGCCCTTGAAACCGCGATTAAGGAATCGTTTGAGAAACTGGTTAGTTCAGTCAGCATGCGTTGAGCTTTCAAATGCCTATATGTAAACCTGCTTCCCTTTCCCTAACCCCTGAAAAAATGATCAAGTAGAATGAGTAACTCTCCAATAAAGTTCCACCTATGCTCCTTGACTTCTGAAGGTTAAATTTTTGAATGACGTTCTTAGGTTGAAGAGGGAAAGATTGCACCAGTGAAGGAATTCACTCCTCCACAAATTCCTGAAGATTTAAACACTGCCATTAAGAGTGGAAAAGTTCGGGCTCCAACCCATATTATTTCCACCATCTCTGACGACAGAGGTATTAACTGAATCTTTTATGTTCTTGTCTTCTTGTTGGATGTATGTCAAAAGTCACCTTAAATTCTACTTTTAAACAATTTGCAGGTGAGGAGCCATGCTATGGTGGTGTACCTATGTCTTCCATTGTTGAGCAGGGTTATGGTGTCGGTGATGTTATCTCTTTGTTATGGTTCAAGCGCAGCCTTCCCCGTTACTGTACCCATTTTATTGAGGTGGACTGCTCAATTGTATAAAGCTTTTATATTTTATCTTTTGTTTCTCTGTCATGCAAAATTTTGTTACTGGTTCTCAAAGGGAAGCGTTTATTCTGGCTATTGACAAATACATTTATCACTGGCTAGATATGCATTATGTTGTGTGCCGATCATGGTCCCTGCGTTTCCGGTGCTCACAACACTATAGTAACAGCTAGGGCTGGAAAGGATCTTGTTTCGAGCCTTGTGTCAGGTATATTGTAGCCGCTGAATGGTTTTTTTGCCGCTGAATGGTTTATTTAGCTAACATTCCAAATCACTGGGGCATCCTCGGTGATATATGTGTAATGAAGCAATGAGAGATGATTTTCTGAAACAGGTTTGCTTACTATTGGTCCTCGATTTGGTGGTGCCATTGACGATGCTGCTCGATACTTCAAGGATGCATATGACAGGGTAAGAAGCAATGATGACCTCTATGGGTGACCAGTTAAAACTTGTGCCTTACTACTATAATGTTTTGTGCTCTAAAGCAAGCTAACTTTTAGTTGTCTTTTTCAGAATCTTACACCATATGAGTTCGTTGAAAGTATGAAGAAGAAGGGCATTCGTGTGCCAGGAATTGGGCACAGGTATTGAGCTTCACATGTATCGGTTCATGTTTAGAATATGGATGACTGGAGACTGGTTTGTTTTTCTTCACACTTTGAAATACCATAATGCAAATCTAAGTTCTTGAAATATTTTATTTGCCAAAAGGATCAAGAGAGCTGACAACAGAGACAAAAGAGTAGAGCTTCTCCAAAGTTTTGCGCGCACGCATTTCCCCTCTGTCAAGTACATGGAATATGCAGAGCAAGTCGAAACCTATACCCTTTCTAAGGCAAACAACCTGGTCCTTAACGTGGATGGTGCAATTGGGTCCCTCTTCTTGGATCTTCTTGCTGGCAGTGGAATGTTCACCAAACAAGAAATTGATGAGATTATCGAGATTGGCTATCTGAACGGGCTATTCGTCTTGGCACGTTCCATTGGTCTGATTGGGTGAGTTTCTTACTTCCAAAATTTTTTTATGCAGATCGTTTGGGCTGTTTATTTATGTTGCCCCTTCGTAAACACACAAATCCTTGACAAACAACAGTCAAGATTTTGACCTTAACTAATCTTTCTATCCCCAAGGGAGATGTGCTTAAATTTTTATGTGGTCGATATCTTTCTATCCCCAACGTATGACCTTGACTAATTTTTATGCATGTGTCAAAATTGCACAGTTCTGTAAATTAAAATTACTGTAATACTGTTTTGTCACAGCTTTATTACATCTAAAATGTTATATTTTGTTTTCATACGTTTCATTTTCTCCTTTCCATAATGGTTGTTATAGTTGGTTCCTTCTGACTAATTGTTCTCACTCGGCAAAATCAGGCACACCTTTGACCAGAAGAGATTGAAGCAGCCACTCTACCGCCACCCATGGGAGGACGTTCTTTACACCAAGTGAGAACTTCTGATCAGCAGCAATCGCAAATGCTACGCATACGACCACCTGCTTTACCCGAGCATCGTTTTTCAGTTTTTTCGAGTCTCCAATTCATTGAGATGATTGTTTCCCCTGTTAGATTAGTGTTTGTACTGCAATGGCAGAGCCAAGTACCGTTATCTGTAAACAAGGAAAGAAAGAAAAAAAAGTTCACTAGGACAAAATCCTCCCATTTTTATAGAACAAAGTCGTCTTCTTCTGCGGGAAGAGTTCTTAGATCTTTGCTTTCAAAAGAGGGAACAAACGTAAACGTTGACTGATGCAATTGTGTAAAATTGTAGCATCATGTTGCGTGTGATGTCCTTTTTTTTTAAATTTATATATATATATATTTTTGAGAAATAGTAGAAAATAGGTCAATATGAAAAGCTTAAGAAAGTATATAGGTCAATTTTTAGTTATAGAAATTAATAGGTAATAACTTGTTAAGTTATGGTTCATAACCAGATAAGTTATGGACAAACTTGTCAAGTTATGGTTTATAACCAGACAAGTTATAGACAAAAATCGTGAATAACTTGTCAAGTTATGGTTCATAACCAGACAAGTCATGGATGAAAACAGTAATTTAGCCTATTTATTAATTTATGTAAACTATTGACCTATTAATTTTAATTTATCTCAAGTTTTAGTCTATTTCTCTCTTTCTCCGTATATTTTTTTAAGTCTTATTCCACGGCTATAGTTACCGAAAACTTTAAAAATGTGCCACGATCAAAACGAAGGTCTTTAATTGAGCTTAACCCCTTGAGGCTAGAATGTTGGAAGTTCAATCTTCGGTAAATTCTCATTTTTCGAGCTTTGGTAAACCACCAGAATACGAACCTGGGATCACACGCTCACGTTACTTATGCATCTATTTAAAGTGGCCATTTGTCAATAATTGGGCCTCAAAGAAAAGTGAAAAAATTCTGATGCTATTTCCTTTGTCAATAATAAATTATGATAAAGAGATGCTTTTCTTTTGTCTTTTTTCCCCCCTCTTTTATTTATTTATATTGCAGGTGTACCTAAAGCAAAATAATAGAGTAAAGCTAGACAGTAGTCAAAGCAAGAGTGGTCTGACCAACATCTCTCCTTTATGTTTTGAAATAAATAAATAATTGATAAGATCGACAACGGTATTGTTCAATATCGTTTTTTATTAGATAGTGCAATCCACATGTTACGTGATATTAACATCGATATTATGCTCTTCTAAATAAAAAAATAAATAAACATAAATATGCTTAACTACTTGTCGATACAATCTATTTGGAATCGTATTGGTTCATAACACACATCTTAAAAGAGAGCTAAAAATTCCTATTGCAACGTGGGGAATAATAATAATTATAATAATTATTTTCTTTTGGTGAATAACTTGGGGAATAATTATTAAAAATTGATTGGATACGTCTTCTAAGCTTTTCTTTGCAATCATTGAAAATAAGAGTGTTTGGTAGAAGAAAACCTGTGATATTGGTTCTCATCGTCAGGGTTATTTACTGAAATTAAAAAGAAGAGAAAATAGGGTAATATAGCTTTTTTGGCCACTTTTCCTTTTTAAGGTCGAACTTTTATTATTATTTTTTTTTTTGAGAAAATGCTCGTTTTTTCTACAATAGGTAATCAGTAATAAGTCATGACAACCAATGATAAACGAGTAAATCAGCAAAAATAAAGTAAACAAAAAATGTTAATTTTCTTAACTATCGAAAACTTCGGCCGTTTACTACAAAACACCTTAAAAAACAGCCATTTACTCCCAAATCCCATAGAAGAAACGCAAAAGAAACGGGCTGATTCAATTCCTATATAACTCACACATAAATGAAATAAAATGAAATCTTTTCACAACAAAAAAAAGAAATGAAATATTAATGTTTTGAACTAATAGACAAATTTAGAATTTTTTTTTTCTCTTTTCTAACTGAAGAGAGATGACCATTGGCATTAAAACAGACTAGTATTTATACGTGTGTTCGAAATAATATTTAAGCCATTGTTTGTGCTACTTTTTTTTTTTTTTTTTAAAACGTGTATTAATGCAACATTTTCCTCCGCATATTGCTATTATAATTTTCTAATAGATAACGCTAAGATAGCTTCCACAACACTATTAAGGTTCACAAAAATCACCTCATTCCTAAAATTTTTTTCTTTTCTAATTGAACAATATTATAGGACACCAGACAATAATGGAAACATAAGTCACGTAAAATGGGGCCATAGATAAGATCCAATGTTCACCTCGTTCATCTTATGATAATCTTAATAAATACCTTTTTAAAATGTACGAGTAAGAATTTTTACTCTTTACTATTGATTTATAATTTTTTTAGTCAAATAATTACACTAGTAAAAGAGCATTTATCAAGAGTAAGAAGTAAATATATACTCATACACTCTTAATGTTAAATTTTTCATTTTTTTCTTCAGCCTAAGTGCCCCTGAGACCTTTTTTTTTTTTTTTTTTTTTTGAATGGCTAGATCATCAGTACTCACATGCGCTAATTAAGTCAATCAAATAAAGTGTTGTGGTTACTGGTTCCCCCCCTTTTTTATTGATAAATAATGTGAGGTAATTAGTAATTGACCTAACTCTCTCCATATAAATGTATCCCCTTGGCTTCTCTTCCTCCATTCCAGCATTCACTTCTCATTCCCTCTCTCTCTCTCTCTCTAGTTCGGCTGATTACATTTCCATTGCTCAGGTAATTAGTCAATCAAATAGTTGTAACTAGAAACTGTAGAATTATGTCTTATATATACATCGAAAATAGGTTTGGTTCTGTTGAATGGTCGCGGTCTTATGAAATTTGACATCAAGTATAGCTTATGTTATATTTAATATAAAAAAATAGCATTGCGGTGGAGAGTAATTTTTTTTTTTTTTTTTTTTTTTTTTACTTAAATGCTAAAATTTAATATTGGCACGCTAACTTGGCTATGCAAGTTCTGTTCGGTCGTAGGCTATGGCCACCGGGCAGCTATTCTCGCGCACTACGCAGGCATTGTTCTACAACTGCAAGCAGCTGCCCATCCAACGGATGCTTGACTTTGATTTCCTTTGTGGTATGTATAAGATTAGTTTCCACCACAAACCCGTCTTTACATTTGTTTTCTTAGATAGTCCCTGATTAGTTTATTGGCTTTGTTGGATTCTTTCAGCAGAAAATGTAACACAAATGTTAACGTTGATGTGACTGCAGGGAGGGAAACACCTTCAGTTGCTGGGATCATTGACCCGGGTTCGGAAGGATTTCAGAAGCTGTTTTTCGGGCAAGAGGAGATCGCCATCCCGGTGCATTCGACGTATGTCATGAGTCTCCTATTCTGTTCCTGTAATCCATTCATACTTGCACAACTTTGTTTGGTGAATAGAATTTCAGGAGACAAACTAAAATGCTGTACATAATAACAATCACACAAACAGAAGAAGTGTCTTTTTTCCTTCCTTCCATGTTGAAGATTCTATAGATTTTGTAGATGTTGGGGAAACAATGTTTCTGATTTTAAGATTGCCTAATCTTTCATATTGATTAACTTTTTGCAGCATTGAAGCAGCTTGTACTGCACATCCCACGGCTGATGTCTTTATCAACTTCGCTTCATTTAGAAGGTAACTACCTAAATGGGACGGACATGTATAGGATTCAGTAGGGGTACGTGCCCCCACTGAAAAAGTCATCGTTGTTTTTGTGTCTCTCGTTATTACGAAAACCCTAAAAAAAAAAAAAAATTATTTATGTACAAGGACGAATTTATATAAGCATGTACACCCGCTGAAAATCCATCTATATCACTCAAATTATTTATGATAAACCGTCAAGAATCTCAATGCTCCTTCGCTTAAGTCTTTATATTTTTCCTTAGATAGTCTAAAGTTGGTTAATTATTCTTTCTTTTATTTGTTTCCTTTTTAAAAAAACTTTTAGGAGTATTAAAAGGCGTCGTAAAATTTTTAGTGTTTTTCTTTCCTTTTTTTCTTTGACTTTTTAATCCTTTTATAAATCTAGCAATTATAATAGCTTTTGCAGTCTTCTGTTTTTTCTTTTTTTCTGTTTTCTTTTCTGTTTTTTTTTTTCCTTTATGATAAAGTCTAATACTTACTGTTTTTATTATCTGAATCAAGCATTATTTTTGAAATTAAAAAGGAAAAAAAAAAAACCCTGCAATCCATTAGATTGCTTCCTTCTTTCTCACCTTAACGCCTCACTCTTTTGCTTCTCCACATAATTTTTGCAAACTATTTACTTCCTTCACCAACTTAAAATTTGAACGTTAATCTTATATTATTCGATGAAATGTAACAGAAAATTGTAATCATGTATAATTTTGGGGAAACGTTATTATTATGTAATAATCGATCATTTATATATTTATTTTTCTTTGAAAATTAGTTTTGATGTTTATTTGTATTTTAGCCTAAGTTCATATCTTGGTTTTAGTTTATAATTATTTATGCCTCCACTGAAATAAAATCTGGATCCGTCACTGACCTAATGCTGATAGTATTAGGCTTCTAATTTTTTTTTTTTTTTTCCCCACAAGTTCCTTTTCAACCAATATATGTTGCGTCTTTCCAGTGCTGCTGCTTCTTCCATGGCTGCACTGAAGCAACCAACCATTCGAGTTGTGGCTATCATTGCCGAAGGTGTACCGGAGTCGAACACTAAGAAATTGATAGGTTATGCACAATCAAACAATAAGGTGAGGATTGATGCAGATGTTATCCTCAATGCACAAACAGTGACGGAGCCACCTTAAGCGTAGTTGGGGCCTACCCCAACTCTTGTGTACTATCTGACGTGATATGTGAGTTGTCATTTTTATATTAGTAGGTGTTTAAAACATTGCTACATCAGTTAATGATAAGAGATTGCATCTACTAATAAAAAGATGACAACACATATGACGCATCAGTTGGTACACAGGAGTTAAAATTGGAATTGATACCTCTAGCATTATTCATAAATCAATAATTAATGCGGCAATACTATATAAGTTCACATGCAAATCTTGAAAAGTGAATTAAACTCAATGACAAGATTGATTCGTTTATATTACATAAGTATAAAAATAGTAAAATCACAATAATTGTACTATTATTTGAACACGCCCCAGCGAAAAAATTTCCTAACTAAGCAAAATGACCCAAGCAGTACTAATCTGATGCTGATGGCGTTTCAGGTTGTCATTGGCCCAGCTACTGTTGGTGGCATTCAAGCTGGTGCCTTTAAGATTGGTGACACGGCTGGAACTATTGATAACATAATTCACTGCAAGTTGTACAGACCTGGATCTGTTGGTTTTGTCTCTAAATCTGTTAAGTAGAAATTCCAATTCAACACTTTAGTTAATTTTTATGATGCTCGAGTGTTGTCTACTATATTTAGGAAGTCATGTTTGAATATTGTTCTGGAAGATAATGATTCGTGGCCATTGCAGGGTGGGATGTCTAATGAACTGTACAATACAATAGCCCGTGTGACAGATGGAATCTATGAAGGTATTTACCATGTTCTTGGTTTTGTTCGATACTAAAAGTCGCACGTGAAAATAAGTCCCCGTTCATTTTACCGATTCGAGTTTAAAATTCGAGTTTTGCTACAGTAAAAAGCTTTCAGAAATAGTCACATCTAACTTTTTTACTACAGTAAAAAGCTCTCACCTAAAATCATATCTCAACTCGAATCAGCGAACTAAACAGGCCCTAAATGCAAGATAATTAGCTAGTGGGTTTATAAGCTCTTGGGTCCCCTCCTCTTGCAAGCCAGTTTTGTAAGGGTGAATTATGCCTAATGAGTTTGTAACAGGTTTGCTTTATGATTTTACGTTCGTTTTGCGTACCGCGTGCAGACTTGGGATGTAACAAACTATGGCCATGTTGGATCTTTGTAGGTATTGCTATCGGAGGAGATGTGTTTCCAGGATCCACCCTTTCTGATCATGTTTTGCGGTTTAACAATATTCCACAAGTATGTTATTTCTCACGTGCCTCGGATTTTCCTTTCTGTTTGTTTCGTTTTCGAAGTACTTAGAGCCCAGAGAGGGCCATCCAAACCACATATGTACTAATGTTGCATGATAATTATGAATAAATGTGTGCATACATATATAAATTTTATAGAAAGATATGTAGACATATGTTTCTGCTTATCTGGTGCAAAGTGATGTTTCTCAGTTGACGACAATGCTAGTATTTTCATTTCTGGTGAAAATAATCCTAGTTCTGACTTTGAATTGCATGATTAAAGAAGATTGTCTCATGCTGGACCTTGTTCTTCTGTTTTGTTCATTGTCCATTCTCTAATCCGATTTTCAAAATCTGGCTCAGGTTAAGATGATGGTTGTACTCGGGGAGCTTGGCGGACGAGATGAGTATTCCCTGGTTGAAGCTCTCAAACAAGGGAAGGTGAACAAACCTGTGGTTGCTTGGGTTAGTGGAACTTGTGCACGGCTTTTCAAATCCGAAGTGCAATTCGGTCATGCTGTAAGTTCCAACTCTACTTCCCTTGCGCAATCTTTCGTTGACGGTTGAAAGTTTACCGTGCTTGATCTTTGTCATGTTATGCAATCCAGGGTGCTAAAAGTGGTGGTGAAATGGAGTCCGCACAAGCAAAGAATCAAGCACTAAGGGATGCAGGAGCCGTTGTTCCTACTTCTTATGAAGCCCTTGAAACCGCAATCAAGGAAACGTTTGAGAAATTGGTTAGTTCAGTGTGCATTGAGCTTTCACATGCCTGTATGTGTTGTTGCAGTTTCTCTAACCTGCAAAAGGATTGAGCCTCCGTTAGTTTCACCAGTTCAACTTACTCCGAATGGTGAGCAAAGCTTGAACTGGCATTTGGCCAGTTCAAACTGAGTTGAACTGCCTAATTTAGAGTTGACTTCTCTCCCTAACACAAATTTAGAGTTGATTCCTTGTTCAGACTTACACTTTCATAGCACATCCAAACACCAACTTGGATTGCAATTCAAAGCACACAGTTCAAATCAACATTAATTTGAACCAGCTAACTAAACACGGTGAATGTAGACAACTCAGTAAATTTTCAAACTAGAGTTGCACGTACACTCCTACACTTCTAAAGTATACACATTTGAATGAATTTCTTAGGTTGAAGAGGGAAAGATTACACCTGTGAAGGAAGTGAAGCCTCCACAAATTCCTGAAGATCTAAGCACTGCTATTAAGAGTGGAAAAGTTCGCGCTCCAACCCACATTGTTTGCACAATCTCCGACGTCAGAGGTATTAAGTAAATCTGTTATGTTCTTCCCTTCTTGTAGGATGTTTGTCAAACATAACATTGTGTTCTACTTCTGAACAATTTGCAGGTGAGGAGCCTTGCTATGCTGGTGTACCTATGTCTTCCATTGTTGAGCAGGGCTACGGCGTCGGTGATGTTATCTCTCTATTATGGTTCAAGCGCAGCCTTCCTCGTTACTGTACTCATTTTATTGAGGTAGACTGCTTAATTGTATGAAGGCTTTATTTACATTTTTTCCCTCATGCAAAATTTTGTTCATTTAATGTTTAGCTTCTGGTTCTCAAAGGGAAGTTGTTTATTCTAGCTATTGAACTAATACATCATATGACTGCATAGATATGCATTGTGTTATGCGCCGACCATGGTCCCTGCATCTCGGGTGCTCACAACACTATAGTAACAGCTAGGGCTGGAAAGGATCTTGTTTCGAGCCTTGTGTCAGGTACATTTAAGCCGTTGAAACGGTTCATTGACCCGGAATTCTAAAACACTGGTGATGTTAGTGTAATGGAGCAATGAAAGATGATTTTCTGAAACAGGTTTGCTCACTATTGGTCCTCGATTCGGTGGTGCCATTGACGATTCTGCTAGATACTTCAAGGATGCATGTGACAAGGTAAGAAGCTATGATGAACTCTATGATTACCCTCAGTTTAAACTTGTGCCTTACCACTTTAATAGTGTGTTTACGCTCACTGTCTTTTTCCAGAATCTTACGCCATATGAATTCGCTGAAAGTATGAAGAAGAAGGGTATTCGCGTGCCAGGAATCGGGAACAGGTAACAGGTCGTGTTAAGAATATGAATAACTAAAAATTTATTTGTCACACTACAAATTTGAGTTTTTGGAATATTTTGTTTGGCAAAAGGACCAAGAAAGGTGGCAACAAAGACAAGAGAGTAGAGCTTCTCCAAAGGTTCGCGCGCACGCATTTCCCCTCCGTCAAGTACATGGAATACGCAATGCAAGTTGAAGCCTACACCCTCTCAAAGGCAAACAACCTGGTCCTTAACGTGGATGGTGCAATCGGGACCCTCTTCTTGGATCTCCTTGCTGGCAGTGGAATGTTCACCAAACAAGAAATCGATGAGATCGTCGAGATTGGCTATCTGAACGGGCTATTCGTCTTGGCACGTTCCATTGGTCTTATTGGGTGAGTTTCTTACTTCTAAAAAAAAAATTCTTATCCAGATTGTTTGCATTGTTCCTTATGTTGTATCAACAGACAAGATTACGACCTTAACTCGCCTTTTTTATCCCCAAAGGAATACGTGCTTAAATTTTTTTTTTTTTTTTTTTGTGGTCCATAACAGATTAGATGGTCCTATTTCATTGAAACATGACTTGATAGTGACAAAAGAAGTCAGTTTCAACTTTTGGGGATTTTTACCGTTTTAGATACCTGGCTGTGGCATTTCTTTATCGTTTTTAAGGGGGAAGGGGATGTATGGGGAAAAGAAAACAGACAAGCATTGGCCCATTACTGGGCCAGATTGCTAAGCATAGAACAAACAATCTTCTGTTTAATTTCTCATTCATTTTCTGTAAGTGCTATGATATCTATGATGAAAAATCACATATGCATATATGTCAAATTTCTGCAGTTCAGTAAAATTGAAGTTACCGTTACAAAACTTTTTTTTTTAACCTCTAATAACACTTTAGTTTCATGTTTCATAGTTGTATAATGAAATATTCATGTATGCATATGTGTCAAATTCCGCAATTATGTGAAACCGAAATTACTAATTTGTCACAGTTTTTATTTTTACCACTAATAAGTTATATTTTAATTTCATGTGTACCATTTTCCTTTTCATAACGGTTCCTATACTTGGTTCCTTGTTACTAATTGCTCTCACTTGGCAAAATCAGGCACACCTTTGACCAGAAGAGATTGAAGCAGCTGCTCTACCACCACCCGTGGGAGGACGTTCTCTACGCCAAGTGAGAACTTCCGGTCATCGTCAATCGCGCGTGCTACGCATACGCCCTCCTACTTTACCCGAGCATTGTTTTTTCGGATTTTTTGAGTCTCCAATTCATTGAGGTGATTACTTCTCTTGTTAGGTTAGTGTTTGTGCTGCTAATGGCAGAGCCTAGTAATGTTATCTGTAAGTTTACAACAAAATAAATAAATAAACGAACAAATAAGTTCACAAGGACAAAATCCTCTCAAAGCAAACCCATTTGCCCATGTTTCTTTCTTTCTCTCTCCTTTAAAATAAACTAATATTAAGAAAATATATTTTGGCAGATCAAAAATATATTTTGGCTTAAAGTTGTCCCAAAGGGACTTAGCATGGTGCCTAAAAATTGAAATCTAGCAAACCTTAAAAAAAAAAAAAGTTGCTACATTCTGGCTTAAAAAGTATTGTAGGAATATATATTTTGTTATACACATTAAGCCCACATTACCACTGTTTGTATCAAGTACTTGGGAAGTAGGAATATTCAATTTTCATTTTAAAAGAATATTTCACGTTTTTTTTTTTATTAAATATTTCACAAAATGGGTGAGGAGATCTCAATTAAAAAAATCTCCCCCTTGAATAAGAAAATACACGAATTTCTAATGTGCTACAGAGAAAAATTCGCGACACAAATATTAGAAAGTAAAAATACATAATCTTAAATGTAAATGTAAAAGTGATGATAAAATATGTGGAGTCTATTGACGTGAATCGAAGAGAAAAACATAAAGTCTCATTTATTTCACCGATTCGAGTTTTCAGTTTTATATTTTACAGTAAAAAGCTCTCAGAAAATATCACATTTAACTTTTTCTGCTACAGTGTAAAGCTCTCAGAAAATGTCACATCTCAGCTCGAAGTACTTGGGAAGTAGGAATATTCAATTTTCATTTTAAAAGAATATTTCACGTTTTTTTTTTTAAATATTTCACAAAATGGGTGAGGAGATCTCAATTAAAAAAAATCTCCCCCTTGAATAAGAAAATACAAGAATTTCTAATGTGCTACGAGAAAAATTCGCGACACAAATATTAGAAAGTAAAAATACATAATCTTAGATGTAAATGTAAAAGTGACGATAAAATATGTGGAGTCTACTGACGTGAATTGAAGAGAAAAACATAAAGTCTCGTTCATTTCACCGATTTGAGTTTTCAGTTTTATATTTCTACAGTAAAAAATTTTCAGAAAATATCACATTTAACTTTTTCTGCTACAGTGAAAAGCTCTCAAAAAATGTCACATTTCAGCTCGAATTAAAAACTCAAATCCGCGAAGTGACCGAGGTTAACATAAGAAAATGATCCTAAAATAGTACTAAAAATCATATTACGAGACATTAGAGTTTCTTCCTTCCCCTTTTGCTAAAACACAAAAGAATTTGAATGTGACTCTTTTGGTCAAAAGCTGAAGAAGGGAATGACCCTTTTATTTATTATATTATATTATCATTTTGTTTGTTTGTTTTTTTGTTTTTTGGGTTATATTATGCTTACTAGTTACTAAAAATCGAAAACCAAATGCGGCGCCAGATAGACTAGTAGTTCTATAAATAGAAAACAGGAAAGACCCAATTACAATACCTTTTTTGGGGGTCTGCTCAGAAGTATGATATCATATTGTTGAACATGTTTTTGCCCTTTTTGAAATCACTATTATATAAGACACATGATCAGCTAAATCCTATAATAATCTTAAGATATGTACTAATATTTTACTTAATTTACTTTTAACTACTTTGGCATCTGAAGAAACTGAAACTCACTTATAGAAGTTAGTGAGATTTAAATGTTGGGAAGGCAAAAATGGCAATTTGACAAAGAAGATAAAATAAAAATAAAATAAAATAAAATAAAGAGAAAAAAAAAATCTGTAGTGTCAATATGTATTTGTCCTTGCATGGCCCAAGACTATGCAGGACCACCAATCAAAATGTCCTTCCTTGATATTCCCTTCACCATTGCTCTGTTTTTGCCCACAAGTAAATTCCTCTTTTCTTTCTTTTTTTTTTCATTTTTTATCCCAAAAAAAAAAAAAACACAAAAGAGGAGAGATCAAAAACAAAGAAAGAAAATATCTTTTAAAAAAAAAAAAAAGGGGCTGAAAAAAAAAAGTGTCACTTCATTCACCTCCTAGTTCCCTCTTCTCAGTTAAAGAGAGAAAAAGGAGAAAGAAGGCGAAACCAAATTAACTTTTCTTGTTCATATGCTCCATCCTACTCCACAAAAAGCCATTAAATTCAAAAAACAAATAAAAAATAAAAAATAAATAAAAAATAAAAAATAAAAAATAAAAAACCTCCCCCCAAAGAACAACAACAACCCTCCAATCAAAGACACGCTCTCTTCTTCTTCTTCTTCTTTTTCTGATCTAGTACAGAAAGAATCTGAAGAAAATAAACCCAAGAAAAAATTAATAAAACTAATAAAACCCCAAAACTATGCTGTCAAAAACCAAACATCCTAAGATCCAACCCCATTAAATTCAAAACCCAAAAAAAAAAAAAAAATCCAACAAAAAAAAAAAAACTCAAAAAACAAACAACAATGGCATCAGGAAGCAGAGCAGCTCATTCCCAGTCCTCCTCACCTCCCAACACCCGAATTTCTTCCCATCATCATCAACATCATCAACACCATCAACACCATCATCATCAGCAGCAGCAGCAGCAGCAGCCGACCGAGTCCGTGAACATGTCGAAAGCAGTAGCCCAGTACACTCTGGACGCCCGACTGCACGCAGTTTTCGAGCAGTCGGGCGAGTCCGGTCGGTCGTTCAACTACTCGCAGTCAATAATAAAGACCTCCACGACCACCCCTGACGAGCAAGAGATCACCGGTTACCTCTCCAAAATCCAGCGCGGCGGCCACATCCAGCCCTTCGGCTGCACCCTCGCCGTCCACGAGCCCACTTTCCGCCTCATCGCCTTCTCCGAAAACACAGCCGACATGCTCGGCCTCAACCACAACAGCAACTCCCCTTCGTACTCCATAACTGTCCCCAACTTATCAGAAAAACCGACCGAAACCGACCGTTTATTAACCATTGGCACTGACGTACGGACACTCTTCACGCCTTCCAGTTCCATCCTCCTCGAAAAGGCCTTCGCCGCCCGCGAAATCACTCTCCTCAACCCGGTTTGGATTCACTCCAAGAGTTCAGGAAAGCCTTTTTACGCAATTCTCCATAGAGTGGACGTTGGTGTGGTTATAGATTTGGAGCCCGCGAGGACGGAGGATCCCGCTCTATCCATCGCCGGGGCGGTCCAGTCGCAGAAGCTCGCCGTGCGGGCGATATCCAATTTGCAGTCTCTCCCCGGCGGGGACATCAAATTGTTGTGCGACACTGTTGTGGAGAGTGTTAGGGAGCTTACCGGGTATGATAGAGTGATGGTGTACAAGTTTCATGAGGATGAGCACGGTGAGGTTGTGGCTGAGAGCAAACGAGCTGATTTACAGCCCTACATTGGGCTTCACTATCCCTCGACCGATATCCCGCAGGCGTCACGGTTCTTGTTCAAGCAGAACAGGGTGAGGATGATTGTGGATTGCCATGCTTCTTTGGTCAGGGTTGTGCAAGATGAGGGGCTAATGCAACCTCTTTGTCTTGTGGGGTCTACACTTAGAGCTCCTCATGGTTGTCACACTCAGTATATGGCTAATATGGGGTCTATTGCTTCTTTGGTTTTGGCGGTTATTATGAATGGGAGTGAAGAGGAAGCTGCTTCATCCATTGGTGGGAGGAATTCCATGAAGTTGTGGGGGTTGGTCGTTTGTCATCATACTTCAGCTAGGTGTATTCCTTTCCCTTTGAGGTAATGGTTAGGAATTTAGGATTGTTGAGGTTTGGTTAAGTTTATTGTCTTGTTATTATGTTAAGATGGATGAGTGGCCATACGAGAATGGATTGTATAAGGAATGAAGTTATTCGTAATAAAGTAGGTGTAGCACCAATAGAAGATAAGGTGCGCGAAGGCCGCTTGAGGTGGTTCGGGCATGTCCAACGTAGACCGCTAGAAGCACCAGTTCGTGCTTGGGAGGACATTCTTATACCTAATACTAGGAGAGTGAGGGGTAGGCCAAGAATTACGTGGACCGAAGTCGTTAGGAAAGACATTCTAGATCTAGGCCTTCAGGAAAGTATAATTTCGAACAGAGCCGTGTGGAAAAGTGAAATCCATATAGCCGACTCCAATTAAGTTGGGATTAAGGTTTGTTTGTTTGTTGTTGTTGTTGTATTATTAGGTTTGATTGATGAATGAATGATTCATTCATCAATGGATTTTTAGATTCCCTCCTTTTGAATTCTGACTTTTATAGTATTATTAGGTTGGATTGATGAATGATTGAATTATTGGATTTTTAGATTCCCTCCTTTTGAATTTTTTCCCTGAGTGTAGATTGAGGTTGCCATTGGTGGAAGGAACAATATGAATTTCTGGGGTTTGGTTGTTTGCCACCATATTTCTGCTTAAGTGTATTCGTTTCCCTTTGAGGTAATGACGCTTTATAAAATATTTTTGATAAAATACACGAAAACAGAACAAATAAAACTCATGCACAGATCGATCACAAGAGTCTTCAGGAGGAGGTAACAACCACGTTTAATAAGTGGACCTCACTAAGTGAAACTATCCAGACACTCTATAAGGTATAAATAATAAGGAATTCAACATTATGTTTATTCGTCCGAATTATTTAGGTTTGGTCAAGTTTATGTCATTATTTATATAGGCTTAGTAATTGTACTTTGAATCCGGACTTGGTTGGTGAATGAATGTTATCAATATTTTCAGATTCCCTCCTCTTTGAGTTCTTATTCTCCGTATAATTGCTATCTGATCTCTGTTGATTCTGTTTATCTATCTCCATTATGTATCTTTTCTCTTAATTCTGCATCAGGTATGCTTGTGAGTTTTTGATGCAGGCTTTTGGGCTGCAACTGAACATGGAGTTGCAATTGGCATCCCAAATGTCCGAAAAACATGTTTTGAGGACTCAAACTTTGTTGTGTGATATGCTTCTAAGGGATTCTCCAACTGGGATTGTTACTCAGAGTCCTAGTATTATGGACTTGGTGAAGTGTGATGGGGCTGCGCTTTACTACCAAGGGAAGTACTACCCTCTTGGGGTGACCCCGACGGAGGCGCAGATTAAGGACATTGTGGAGTGGCTGCTGGCTTTTCATGGGGATTCGACGGGACTGAGCACAGACAGCTTGGCCGATGCTGGATATCCCGGTGCAGCCACGCTAGGAGATGCGGTTTGTGGCATGGCTGTGGCTTACATCACCAAGAAGGATTTTCTGTTCTGGTTTCGGTCCCACACTGCAAAGGAGATCAAATGGGGTGGTGCAAAGCATCACCCCCAGGACAAGGATGATGGCCAGAGGATGCACCCTCGATCCTCATTCAAGGCCTTCCTGGAGGTGGTGAAGAGCCGAAGCCTACCATGGGAGAACGCAGAGATGGACGCAATACATTCTTTGCAACTCATTCTGCGTGACTCATTTAGGGATGCTAAGGAGAGTAATTCGAAGGCTGTTGTTAATGCTCAGCTCGGGGACCTGGAGCTGCAAGGGATGGATGAGCTGAGCTCAGTTGCGAGGGAAATGGTGAGGTTGATAGAGACAGCGACTGTGCCGATATTTGCTGTGGATGTCGAGGGGCGCATAAACGGTTGGAATGCAAAGGTTGCAGAGTTGACGGGGCTCTCTATTGAGGAAGCAATGGGGAAGTCCTTGGTCTATGATCTTGTTTATAAAGAATCTAGCGAAACTGTTGAAGAACTCCTTTACCGGGCTTTAAGGGGTATTTCTTATATACCGATCATCTTTTCTTTTTTTTTTTTCCCTCAATTCCAGAACTTTATCTATAAACCATCCATGAGAGTTGGGCCATTTGGAAGAAAAAAATGAAGTATTTTCTTTTTATTATTTTTTTTGGAAAAAAATTGCAATATTTACAATGATCCTTCTTCAGAGGAAGTCATGTTTAATGGACAAATTCATTAAACTTGGAGGTGAAGTGACTGAAATTTGACAGAAATTTTGTTAGTAAATTTGAAAATAGCTGGTTTAAGAGCTTATTAAGTAACACGGTGAACAATTCGTCACTTTAAAGTTTTATAATGCAGGGGAAGAGGATAAGAACATAGAGATAAAGATGAGGAGATTTGGCGCGGAACACCATAACAAACCTGTTTTTGTTGTGGTCAATGCTTGTTCTAGCCGGGATTACACAGACAATATAGTTGGAGTTTGCTTTGTTGGGCAG
The DNA here is from genome assembly GCF_000414095.1 of Morus notabilis. Lineage (NCBI taxonomy): Eukaryota > Viridiplantae > Streptophyta > Magnoliopsida > Rosales > Moraceae > Morus > Morus notabilis. Next base: position 79,611 of record NW_010367016.1, read on the forward strand.
GATGTGACTGGCCAAAAAGTGGTAATGGACAAATTCATTAACATACAAGGCGATTACAAGGCCATTGTTCATAGCCCCAATCCTCTTATACCTCCCATATTTGCATCAGATGACAACACATGTTGTTCAGAGTGGAACACTGCGATGGAGAAACTCACCGGATGGTCTAAAGAGGAGATCATCGGGAAGATGTTGGTCGGAGAGATTTTCGGTAGTTGTTGCCGGCTAAAGGGTCCAGATGCTTTGACAAAATTCATGATTGTTTTGCACAATGCCATTGAAGGGCAGGACACAGACAAGTTTCCCTTCTCGTTCTTTGACCAGGATGGGAAATACGTGCAGGTTCTCTTGACGGCGAACAAGAGGGTTAACATGGAGGGACAGGTCATTGGGGCCTTCTGCTTCTTGCAAATCGCGAGTGCTGAGCTACAGCAGGCCATCAAAGTTCAGAGGCAACAAGAGAAGAGAAGTTTCTCTAGGATGAAAGAGTTGGCCTACATTTGCCAGGAAATAAAGAACCCTCTGAATGGTATAAGGTTTACTAACTCACTCTTGGAGGCAACTGAATTAACAGAAGATCAGAAGCAGTTTCTTGAGACGAGCGCCGCTTGTGAGAAGCAAATGTTGAAGATCATAAGGGATGTTGATTTGGATAGTATTGAAGATGGGTAAGTTTCTATTCAAAACTAACCTTTTATTTTTGGATTATTGGAGGGAATAAAATCATTAAATAAATCAATGGTGTTGTGAACTAGTCTTTTTATTTCCAATTTCGCTGGTGACGCCACACTATTTCCCGACAAAAGAGGAAAAACTCTTTGCTAAATTTGTTAATTTATTTTTACAAAGCTTCCACAATGAATGAAGACATTAAGTTAAACTCTTTATTTTTTTCCCCTCATTTTGAATTAGTTCGTTGGAGCTTGAGAAGGCAGAGTTCCTGCTTGGTAGTGTTATAAACGCTGTTGTTAGCCAAGTAACGACATTGCTGAGGGAAAGGAATCTGCAGCTGATTCGGGACATCCCCGAAGAGATTAAAACATTGGCAGTTTATGGTGATCAAGTAAGAATTCAACAGGTTCTGGCTGAATTCCTCTTGAATATGGTGCGTTACGCTCCGTCTCCTGAAGGTTGGGTTGAGATTCTCGTTCGTCCAAGCTTAAAAGTTCATGATGGTCACACTCTGCTTCACACTGAATTCAGGCAAGTTTGTGGGGGGTTAGACTTATTCAAAAGGAAATATAATCAATAACAACCACTTATACGCTTTATGTTGAACTCTTTGTCTTCTTATCTGCATATGGTATTCTTGTTCATGCTAGTTTATGTAGTAATCAATTGTGATTTCTACATCAAGTAAACAATAAGATTTTATTGTTTTCAATGAATTTTAAGCTGGCATGTTGTTTGTGGTGAAGGATGGTATGCCCCGGCGAAGGCCTTCCTCCCGAGTTGGTTCAAGATATGTTCCACAGCAGCCGATGGATGACTCAGGAAGGTCTCGGGCTGAGCATGTGCAGGAAGATCTTGAAGCTCATGGATGGCGATGTTCAGTATATCAGAGAGTCAGAAAGATGTTACTTCTTGATTATTCTTGAACTTCCCATTCGACGAAGAGGCTCAAAGAGTATTATTACTCATGACTAAGTTGATTGACACCCAAAATTCACCTAAGCTTCTCTCCTAATATCAGCCCTAAAAGAATATATGCTTCTTCTAATGTCTACTCTACCATGAGCATGGTTTGAATTTTGATAACTAGTTATAGATCAAACCTGAACCGAGGCAAAAGCGATTCGGTTCAAGGGGCTTTCAATAAAAATCACTCCCACCCCATTTTGGCCCTGCTATTTTCCCTCACGCTATGACCAAATCACCAACCTTTCTACTCAATGTAACATAGTAAAAAAAAAAAAAATTTCTAGGCCAAGTTAAGTCTTGAGAGACTATATGTTCATAAATGATATACAGTATGCTAATTTGGAGGTGTAATGCCATTTGTTTTTCCTTTCCATCATTAAGGATCAAGTGGTGGTCATCTGAGATTGTTGTTGAAGCTTCGAAGATCAAAAGCATGTCGCGATTTTGGACGCGAGATTCTCATAATCCTTTTTGTACAAAAATTGTACTCTCTATCTAAATAAATTGTGCTTCACTTCCTCAAGAGTGCTCATAACAGTTGGTGTACTGTAGCCTGCTCCTGAGTTGGTCCCTCCTTTCCCTCTTTTTGTACATTTCATCTTACTGTGGAATAATAAAACATCAATATTCTGTGCATTATTATATGTGACATAAATGACTGACAACTGATATTAACATATGCTTCTCTAGTTATAGGAGGCGAAACTTCTACGGTGGAGATTAGTAATAGGAATTTCAAGTGCCCTGAAAGGAGTGAGTCTCCGCAGGTCATTTCTACTATGAGGCTACTATGCATTTTCAACCCCCGGATCATATCAGACTTATAAAGAATATATAAATTTAATAGTTAAATTTGAATTTTTACGAGAGAAAACATAGTAATAAAAACTTGAGTTGTGATTTAAACTAACGAAACAAACGGAGTTTTAGATATTCTTGTCAGTGTGTTTATGTCTATTCCTGAATTTGAATTTTCACGAGAGAAAACATAGTAATAAAAACTTGAGTTGTGATTTAAACTAACAAACAAACGGAGTTTTAGATATTCTTGTCAGTGTGTTTATGTCTATTCCTTTTAAGCAGCTCAGGCTTGTTTGATCCTGTGGCAAGAGAGGGATTACTTCATACTGCCATGTTTTGTATTTGGATTTTTGATATTGGTGGCTTCTTTAGGCAGGTGGGTAGCCAATGAAATTTGCCATTCAACTTTTTTTTTCTAATAACTTTAATGTTCACTTTCTCTGGGAAACGTGCATTAGAATTCATAGTATTGAGCAGTTGACTGATGATGGGGAAAGGATGGATGTGGATAACGGTTACTTTTACACTCCTTGCTTTTTTTTCTTCAGATAAAACAAAATACTCCATGCTTTTTTAATTGCCTTACAAAATTTTTTTTAAAAAAAAAGAGGCAATGGATATTCTTGAAGCAAAAAAAAAAAAGAATTTTTTAAAAAAAAAAAAAAAAAAAAAAAAAAAAAAAGAGGTAATGGATATTCAAGAATTTGACTGTTGAATACTTCAATTAAACGAATTCGTCAATATCTGTTCTTGGAAATGCCTATATTAGTCTCCAAATGTTTTTCAAGAGTGTTGGTTAATAAGAGTTTTTGTTTTTGTGTCTGTTTTGTTTTTGTTTTTTTGTGTTTTTGGATAAGGTTAATGAGAGAGGGTTTTCAACTTCCTTGGGATTCATGGGCATGGCCATAAAATAAAATAAAATAAGATAAAGAAGGCAAAGGGGAAGGATACAAAACCAGTAGATGATAAAAAATATTTTCAATTACAATTTTGATGAAGTAAGCATTGCATATTTAAATCCAAAACGAGTAGATATTGATAGATGACTTAATGATAAAGAAATCACATATATTGTATATTTAAATTGAGGAGGCATAGTTTATGAAGTAGATATTATTTGCATATGTGACTTAATTAAATCAGAGGAAACCAATGAACTTAGATGGGCAATGAGTTTTGGAGGTCAACTTTTGCCAGTTCAGAATGAGCTTTAAAAGTGGTGGGTGCATGGAATGGAAAAGAGGATAAAAGATTGGTTCTAATTCAGAACATGAAACCTTCTAATTAAAAAAAAAAAAAAAAAGTCTTCTAATTGGGTCTCCTACCAGTAGTATATTTTTTAATGTTAAATATGGTCAAAATCAAATTAAGCTGAAAATATATGTAAAATAAATAATTTTTAATCAAGATATGACGGATAAAAATAGTGTACTACCGACAATTTTTTTTAACTGTTTAATACGATCAAAATCACATAAAATTGAAAAATATGCAGAATGAGTAATTTTTAATCAAGACATGACGGTTAAAAATAGAGTACTACAAATACTTTATTTTCTCAAGTTTTACCGTAGAAATCTCTAAAACTAAAAAAAAAAAAAAAAAAAAAAAAAAAAAAAGAAAAGAGAGAGCATTAGGGCTCTTATATATTTTATGGTAAAGTTTTAGCGGTAATGGCCCTAATGGAAGTGTCACTTGTTTCCCTTATTAAGTGATGATAATATTATCCCTTGATTGTGGAAAGAGGACAATGAGTTTTTTGTTTTGTTTCTCTTGTCTCTTTCACGTCTCAAACATTTGTGTATTTGTGTGCTTGCGCGTTTATCATGCTGTGCACGCAAACGAAAAAGTTATAGTGAGAGAAACAAAAAAGTTTTGTGGTTAGAGAGAGAAAGGGGGGGAGTTTACAAATTGTTGTTGCTTCCAAATGAGAAACTATATTATTGGAAAATGGAAAATTAATTGGCAATTAAGAGTATGAACATAGAAGAAAGAAAGAAGAGTAAAAAAGAAGGCCAAGGGATACATACAAAGACCAAAGAAGAAAAACAAAAAGTCAAACACTCAAATGAGTTACCTAAATTTGTGATTAAGATTTTAGCCAAGGGAGAGTAGTAACATTTATGGGTAATAACTCCTCCTTAGATTTACTTGGCACCAAAAAAAAAGAGAAAAAAAAGGTAAATCCAACTATGATGAATTAGACAGCTTTTAGAGCACACAATTTGCATTTTTTTTGCACTTATTTTCTTTTGTGAACCTTAATTAGCCCACATAACTTGACCCTAATTGGACATCCACTAAAAGGGATTTTCCACAAAATGAGATCTTTTTTTGTACCAAAAATCCATGAGAGAGAGTTGGGGGCAAAAAAGGAAAACTCATTCTAGGTCATGCACGTGGCCCATATATTCATCCAAATGAAATTGCATAATTGCAAATTAAGTAATCTAAGCCTGAAGTTAACACAATACATAATTAAACACTAATAAATACATTGAAATTCATATTAAAGTCCCTATTAAAAAGGACATTTTTCTTCCATCTTTAAATGCCAAACTAAAATTAGGTCAAGTTCGGAAATCAGAACAAAATTTATGAGCATTTAGGGTTCGTTCATTTGTACTCAAACTCAAAAAAATTTTAAACTCAAGTTACAACTTTATTCAAATTTATATTTTTTTTTATAAAGTTTAAGTTTGAACTTGAGTTTAAACTTGAGTTTTATCTTGAGTTTGAGGCTAAAATCTGAGTTTAATTTTTCCTTCCAACCCAAGTTCATAAACTCAAACTCAAGTTAATGAACAATATTTTTTATATTCTTAAAAACGTCATAATTTTTTTGTTTTAATTTCGATTGAGATGATTTTTTTTCTATGCGTTCACAACGAAGAGACAAATAAAACTTTACCCATATACCCTATTAAAATTTTCCATCACCATTGAGTTTTTATTAAAATACTATATAAATACAAATTCAAGTTTTGACCCACCCAAACACAAACTCAAATAGATTCTCAATTCAAACTATAACTTAAAATGTGCACATCCAAACACAAACTTAAATTAAAGTCTCAACAAAAATTATATTCAAATACACTCTAACCGGGCTTGTTCTTTTGAAGTAAAACTCAAAAAAAGTTTGAACTCAAGTTATAACTTTATTCAAGTTCATGTTCGTTTGTAAAATTTGAGTTTGAACTTGAGTTCGGGGCTAAAATTTGAGTTCAAGTTTCCCCTTCAACTTAAGTTCTTAAACTCAAATTCAAGTTAATAAACAATATTTTTTCTATTCTTAAAAACGTCATAACTTTTTCATTTTAATTCCGATTGAGATGATTTTTTCTATGCGTTCACAACGAAAAGATGAATAAAACCACACCATATACCCTATTAAAATTTTCATCACCATTGAGTTTTTATTAAAATAATATGTAAATACAAATTCAAATTTTGACCCACTCAAACACAAACTCAAATAGATTCTCAATTTAAATCATAACTCAAATGTGCACATCCAAACACAAACTCGAGTTACAACTTCAACTTAAATTCAATTTAAGATCTACACTCAAGTCACTATTGTAAGTTGACGTTTGGTTCATGGATTCAGAACTATTCTCGTTTTACGTGTATTTTTTTTTGTGAGAGAGCACTACTGTAAAGAACCATGGGCGCGTTTGAAACTCGTTCCAAAATGATTTTATTTTTTATATGAAAATGAAAATGAAAACGTTTTCAATCTCAGACATAAATTATTTTTAAAAATGCATTTGATAATTTTATCAAGAGATTATTTTTAATATAAAAAAACCTATTAACGTCTCTCTCTTTCTCCTTGCTCGAGAGAGTAAAAAATGAAAAAAAAAGGACTAAAAGTCATTTTTTATTTCTTTCATTTTACACTAAATTAAAAAATCACTTTCATTTATGTTTTTTATCTTTATTGCGTCAAACGCCGTTTTAGAAATATTTTTTTATTTTTTATTTTTTAAAAAATATAAAAAATAAAAATAGGATCAATTCTAAACACGGCTCATGAATTATGCTTTAGAATCAGAGAAGAAAACAAACATCATCTCACTTATTTTAAAGATAAAAACTATTTTTGCATGGACAATTCCAAAAGGCGCAACAAGTCGCGTACAATAAACGCGCTCTTCTACTGGATTGCTCGGCGGTCAATGCCCAACAACGACAGGCTATAAAAGACCACGCTCAAGTTTATTGCGTGGAAAAGGCTTTAATATCATAATAATAATATATAATAATAATTTTCTGGTCAGAATGGTTAGATTTGAGATGAGGACGATGCATTTTTGGGGGATTGAGAGAAAACCAAATTCCCAAAAATAAGAGAGAGAAGGAATAGCCTAACAAAAACCTTTATCAATTAGTTGATGAAGAAAACAAAAACCTTAGTTAGCCGACAAAGAAAAAAACAGCTAAAAATAATAATAATAACAAAAAGAATTAGTATATGAAAAATATCCCGTATGTATTTATTTTATTTTAAACCATGGGATCGTCTTATACTTCTGTTATAATTAAAAATAAAAACTCTATACTATCTTATGAATATTGCATGTTTTCAACATAAACATAATTAAAATCACATTTAGATGAAAAATTATGCAAAACTCATAGACTAATGGTTTATAGATTTAACGGTTTAGGTTTAGAATTGTCCATTTTTATGAAATTTTTTTTTTTTTTTTGCGATTAACATTAACATTTAGAACTATGTATTTTTTAAATTTATTTTATACGTCTTTATTTTATAGATAGAGGAAAGAAAAATAGAGAAAAAAAAGAGTTTTATTTCTTTACGTATTGACCTCTCAAAACAAAAAAAATAATAAATAATAATAATAAGTTAATAAACAAATAGATAAAGAAATAAATAAATCCATCTATATTCAATCGGATTCAGCAATTGACTGCACACACTTTTAGTTAAAAACTCTTATAAGCAAACTTCTTCCTTCCTTCCAATTTAAAGATAGATAGAGATAGAAACTGAAAAAAAAAAAAAAAAGAAAGAAAGAAGAGGAGAGAGAAAGCGAAGAATAACATCAACAACACCGCCACCAAGTCAGAACTCAGATAGACCAAATAGAAAGATAAACAGATTCAATCGATTTCAGAATATTATCAACTCTCTCTCTCCTCCTTCTATCTTCTCATTTCTAGAGAGAGAAACTCCCCTTCTTCTTCTTCTTCTTCTTCTTCTTGTTCTTCTTCTTCTTGTGCTTCATGTTTGTTCGTAATTTCGAGAAGTTGTTCCCAATCGGCGATTCTGGTTCGAGAGCTAACGATAGGAGCAACAATGGAGACGCCGCCGGCGGAGGAGCTTCTGAAGAAGATCCAGGAGCTGGAGGCAGGCCACGCGCACCTCAAGAATGAGATGTCCAAGCTATTGCAATCCACCGATGCCGCCGCCAGGTCCGATCACCACCGCCGCCCGCACCAGAGGTCCCACTCCATCTCGCCGCAGCGCTCCAGGCTCGGCTCCCCCCCCCCCCCCCGAGCCGGACTCGAAGGCTCCGCGTCGTTCCGGCATTCGTCTCCGCTGCAGAGGGAGAGCCGGAGCCGCGATCCTTGCGATGGTGGAGGTGGAGGAGGGGGTGTGGGACCCTCGGCTGTCAATTTCACCGATAGGCAGTATCTGAATATCTTGCAGTCCATGGGGCAATCTGTTCATATATTTGATCTCACTGGTCGTATAATTTACTGGTAAGCCACTTCCATTCAGTAAAGTTTCTTTATATTTGATCTCACTGGTCGTATAATTTACTGGTAAGCCACTTCCATTCAGTAAAGTTTCTTTCTTTCTTATTATTATTGTAAATTTGTTTAGGTTAGTAAGTTTTTTGTTGGGCTTCTTTTCCCCTTTTTTTTTTTTTTTTTTTTTGGTTCATTGCATACTGGATTTGGTGGTGTTTTCGGAGTTGATAATTTCACTCTACGGATTATGGGTCTAGTAAATTCTCTAACTTGAAGTTATTATTTCATGCATTAAATCACCTTTTTGGTGAAAGATGTTACTTTTGCTTAAAGGTCTTTGCTTTTAGGTTGTGATGGATATATGGTTGGTTTGGTTTTTTTTTTCACTGTTCATTGGAAACTGTAGATTAATTGGTGTTGTTGGGATTGACAATTGAATATGGGGGATTGACAATTGAATATGGGGGATTGTGATTCTAATGAACTCCTAAAAGTTCGAATAGTGAGGCATTTAATTTGTTAGTTGTAAAAGATGCTAGTTTGTCTTGCTCGTGATTGTTGTTCTTCTCATGGTTTTTTTTTGCACTTGATCCATTTGGGAATTTTCAATATTTCAGGAACAGGACTGCTGAGAAACTATATGGTTACTCTGCGGCAGAGGCCTTAGGTCGAGATGCCATTGAGCTTTTGGTGGATTCCCATGACTTTGTTGTGGCAAATAATATAGTCGAACGTGTTTCCTTGGGACAGAGCTGGACCGGACAGTTCCCCATCAAGAATAAGATGGGGGACAGGTTTGTGATTGTAGCGACCAATACTCCATTCTATGACGATGATGGCTCTTTGATTGGGATCATCTGCGTATCAAGTGATTCCAGGCCCTTCAGAGATATGGGGATTGTGCAGGCTGATGCAGGGCAATGCGAGAGCTCGCGTCGGCCCCGAAATGTTGTATCGACTAAACTTGGACTTGATCCTGAGCAACCTTTGCAAGCTGCTATTGCATCAAAGATAACAAATTTGGTTAGTTTTGGATTTTTCATCTTGCTCTAAATTATTGTAGTGTTGGCATGTCTTGATTGTTAGAACCAACGAAACAGGCATCCAAGGTGAGCAACAAAGTCAAATCAAAAATTCGGGTGCCGGAGAACAACATGGATCGTGAAGGTGGGAGCGGAGATAGTCATTATTCTGATCATGGACATTCTGATGCTGTTAACTCTGACCACCGGGAGGATGCTGCTTCAAGTGGAGCTAGCACACCCAGAGGAGAGGTTTCTGCAACCATTGGTGTATCTTCCCATATTGATGAGAAGTCCCCAGGAAAGCCCTCCAGGGATTCTGGTGATGAGAGTGAAGGAAAAAATGCAATCCACAAGATTATAACCTCAAAGGCAGAAGCATGGATGAATAAAAAAGGATTATCTTGGCCATGGAAAGGCAATGAGCGAGAAGCATCAGAAGCTAGGGCTTCCCGCTTTGTTTGGCCTTGGTTACATAATGATCAAGAGAATGATTCGGCTCATCAGAGGAATCATAGTGGTAAACTAGAAAGCCATGGAAATGAAAGCAACCGGCCTGCAAATAACGAGGCTTCAGGCTCCTGGTCATCCTCATTTAATGTCAACAGCACAAGCAGTGTCAGCAGCTGTGGAAGTACCAGCAGTAGCGCTATGAATAAGGTGGACATGGATACTGACTGCCTGGATTACGAAATATTATGGGAGGACTTGACAATTGGAGAGCAGATCGGACAAGGTAGGCATTTTTCCATGCAGCGGTGTACTTATAAATTACTTAACACTGTTCATTTTGGTTCAATTACTAATCTAGTGTAACTGGATCCTAGAGGATCTGATGGTATCCTGAACATTCCTCTAATATCCTTTGTAAGAAGCTTCCAAATGGTCATTGCTTGTCAACCCTCATTCTCTACGTCGTATGTTGTTAATACTTATCTGCCGTGAAACATGCTTGATGCTTTGCATAGTTCACATAACGTTTCATTCGTACATAATTGCTGTTTTCTTTCCCCTGCAGGTTCATGTGGAACTGTATATCATGGCCTGTGGTACGGATCAGTATGTTCTTTTTCCCTATCCCTGTTTTAATTCTCCAGTTTAGATGGAAGTGGCAACAAGGTCAAAAGATATTGTCTTTGTGATCTTTAGGTTTGGTTGAATAATAGTCTTCCATAATCTTTGGCAGGATGTCGCGGTCAAGGTGTTCTCCAAGCAAGAATATTCGGAGGATGTGATACTTTCCTTCAGACAAGAGGTATGCTTCCTGGTTCATTATTCTCAGTTGCTCATGTAAATCCAAATTCAGTTGCAAACCTGGAATCTTGAAACTCTTGTTAGACCTGTATGTATGTGGAAAAAGAGTTCCTCTCACTAACTTCCGGTTAACTTAGTCCATTAATTTCTAATTTGACTTAGTTGTAACTTTGAGAGGGTTGGGATTTGTTAGCCTAAGAGATTATAATGCACATGTAGAAGATGACTAGCAAAACAAGGAAAGAAATTGTTAGGTGCAATAAATTATTGCATAGTCATATGTAGTAAACAAAGAAAAAAGAATATAGAAATTTCAAAGACATGGGCTGCTAGCCCTTTTCTTTTACTCGCTTTGAAAAGTATGCTTCAAATGTACGAGTACTTTGAACCTTTTTTATTTATTTTTTTTTATTTTAAATCTGAACTCACTCTTTGGCCAGTTTTGACTTGCAAATTACTGTCTCCGGTGTTTATTGTGTATAATTATCTTATTTCTGTATGGTTTCTCTCTCTCGTGCTGTTTTTATGCCATTTCCCCCCTTAATTTCCCCCCTCTTATACGTGTTTCATGTTAAATTTCATATTTTCTTTGTTATGAAGGTATCTCTTATGAAAAGACTTCGACATCCAAATGTGCTGCTCTTTATGGGAGCTGTGACTTCACCTCAGCGTCTTTGCATTGTGACAGAGTTCCTTCCACGGTGCGTCTAAACCTCCACTCTTATACTATGATACATTCTTTATTTTAGCCATTCTTCATGTATCTCAGAAAAATTCAAGTATTTGAATTGGAAATAAACAACAACGAAGGTCGAAACTGACAGAAAAAAAGGACGTTGAACTTTTTAGAACCAAGTTGCCTCTGATACTAATACTAATATTGAACAATCAGAACATACAACATTATATACAGGAGATTAGTGGTTAATGCACCTACCAACAACTACTTTACAAGCTAGAAATAGGATACACCAAATAATACAGCTATATATAGTAATGAAGTTATTATGAAGGTAAAGACTCTAGATTCTTCCAACAACTTGTTTAAGAGTGTCATTTACTTACTCGTAATCTGTTCTTAATGCAGTGGAAGTTTGTTTCGCTTGCTTCAGAGGAACATGGCAAAATTGGATTGGAGAAGGCGGGTTCATATGGCCCTGGATATTGTGAGTGTTACGAATGTCTCTCGTGTCTCTTAAGCATTTCAACTTGTTGCTATTTTTATTCATTCAGCTTTGTTAGAAGCAACTTGTCATGCAGTCACAAAATGTATGTTAGGAACCTGATAATTTCCTCAACCAAACAGCCAAACACTCACACACACAAGCAGCCAACACCAGATTTGATGCAAACAGAGGAGTTTTATTGAATTTTACTTCAACACCAGCTCATACAAACCAAAACCAGCTGGAGAAAATTAAAGAAAGCAAAATGGATGGAAAGGAGAATTCGAGTACTCCGGGGACTCCTAATTTGGTGGTATTCGAGAGACCACCACTCTCCCTAATCTCAGTTTCCTAAAACTCTCAAAATCACAGCATAACAAACTCTGCCCCTTCCCACTATTTTTATACCTTTCCTCTAATCCTAGCCAAAACCAAGACAAATCAGCACTAACATAATTTCTGAGAAATTGTGTCCAAACCCAACTAATACCTTTCTCCTCACTTATCCCCTCTTAGCCATTAACTTCCTAAGAACTAGTGTCTAACAATGTATTATCACATCCCTTGGAATATGTGTCCACACTTTAATCACTATTACTATTTCCACAGGCACGGGGTGTCAATTATCTTCATCATTTCAACCCACCTATCATCCATCGAGACTTGAAGTCTTCAAATCTTCTTGTTGATAAGAATTGGACTGTCAAAGTATGCTTCCCACTTTCTTGATAAATAATTTTTTCCTTGTTTTTAGGGTCTTTTGGGTAGTCAAAATTCATTAATTTTTGCCTGAACAGGTCGGTGATTTTGGTCTTTCACGTCTTAAGCATGAAACCTATCTCACAACTAAGACTGGGAAGGGAACGGTACTTTAACTAGCACACATGATGTCCTCTTCCTTTTTCATTTTATCTTATGCTGCTTCTCAGAAGTTGAGTTCTCACGTTATAATATTTATCTCTACCATTTTTTTCCCTTTTTTCTAGCCTCAATGGATGGCACCAGAAGTTCTTCGCAATGAACCATCAGATGAGAAGTATGTTATTGTCTTAGTCAAGGATAGCATTAATTATCTTGTATTTCCCTTGTTAACCGGGGGTAAACTTCTTATGTTTTTGTTTCTCCTGGAAACATTTAGGTCTGATGTATACAGCTTTGGAGTGATACTATGGGAGCTCGCTACAGAGAAGATTCCTTGGGATAATCTCAACTCAATGCAGGTGCTTTTCTGTCAAACTACGTCGTGATATTATATTCAAGAAAGAATATGAGATTTAATAGTTTGTATTTATCAAATGATGAGTTGCTTTGTTTTCATTTAGTAGTAGATACACACATTGCTGGAAACAAGTCAAATAAGTGTAGAATACTCCTCGTGGATGATATATTTCTACTACACGGCGTGAATTTTGACTTCATACATGAATATCAATCTGTTTTGAATGCAGGTAATCGGTGCCGTGGGGTTCATGAACCAAAGACTGGAGATTCCAAAAGACGTGGATCCTCAGTGGGCTTCTATAATTGAGAGCTGTTGGCATAGGTATTAACCTCTTTTCCTCTTATGTTTCGAGTCCACGATGAACTTGTACAAATGTATTTTTCTTTAAACACCACACTGTCTTATGTTTTCAATTGGTAAAATGGCATTAAACCAGTGATCCAGCACTCCGCCCAACATTCCAAGAGCTGCTCGAAAGGTTCAGGGAGTTGCAGAGACATTATACCCTTCAGTTACAGGCAGCACGCTCTACTGCTGGCGATAACACCGCCAAGGAAATGTAGACCTGCCTCGGCATTTATTGCGATTTGGGGTTTACTCTTTTTGCTTCATTCGCATCATTGCTAGCCGAAGCATCCATTTTTGGTAGATATCCAAGCCGACCGAACCAACACCATTTCTGGTAAGGACATAGTAGACACCACAAAATGGCTTGTGGTTGGTATTTGGAACCAAGTTGGAACTCAGATTTTGGCCGACTGTTTGGCAGACAAGAAAAAGGGAAAAGAAAAGCGGAAAAGGGGAAAGTGGTTGTCATTCATGTGAGCTGCCTAACTATGACGGTGATTGGGGTTGGGTTGGGGGTTAGTTGGTCTGTGTGATGGTTTGTGTTTTTTTGCACTGACATCATCAAGAATTCTTTCAAAGTTGGTCACTGGTGTTCTGCGGTTGAGAACCATGTTGGTTGGATCACATGTCACCTTTTCTGTGATTTTGTATTGGTGAGGAATTGTCAGGACCACTTTAAGGGAAAAAAACAAAAAGGTTGCACAGAGAAAGAAAAGAAAAGGTAGTAGACGATCTTAAGATTATTAGGCTTATGAAGTGGAGAATTCCTTGATGAATTCGTCAGGAGTAATTTTGATTGAAATTGTCAATCTAGATGGAATATTCTCCTTCTCTTTCTTTGGATTGGTGCTTGGTCCATTTCCACCACTCAAAAAAGGCAATTTGCATGTGTATGTATGTCAGCCAATGGCTTTTGCTAATATCAATTTGTTGCACTCAATCTTATAAAATATGAAGTCTTTGAGTGCGTTCATCATCTTAATACTTAGTGGCCAGTTGATATAAATAGTCGTTTATGTTTTGATTGTCGTTTCTTCTAGCTTTCTAATTTAATTTAATTTTGCTATTAGTTTGTCGTTTGTTTTAGTGGTTATTTTGTTATCGTTTTGATGTGTGAGCCATTAATAGCTACATTACCTATTATAATAGGAGATTTGAATATTTTTTAGGATTAAATACAAAGTTGTGTTTTCTCTCAAATTAGAGATTTTCCCCTCATGCGGTTTATTTAGGTAGACTTAAGACTATTGAGTCGTGTCTTCTATCTAAATTAGGCCGGTAAAATCTTATTACGCTATCCATTTTGCTGCATACTAGTGGTTCTTGGTTCTTGTATTAGCATTAACAAAGGGTATAAGTAACAATTTGATGTGTTTGCATGCAGAAACAAACAATGCCTATTTGGAGAATTTTGGTAATATATAATAATACTCATCGCAACGAGAAGATACCAGTACAAAAACTTTTGAGAGTGAACTTGGGGTAAACGTAAACCAAGTTTTTCTTTTTTTAATGAAACAAAGCTCCACTAATCGACACATAATTTCTAGTGACGGTGAAATCATTTGTATGCCTTCTAACATTGGAGAGAGGAAAGGCTTTCTTGTTAGTGAAGCAAGTGTCTAATAGCAGCCACAGCATCCCGTTTCTGTTCCCCTAGTTCTCTCAACCTTCTTGTCCAACTGTTGATACCAATTACAAAAAAGATAAAGATGTTTAGAAGAGGATCACAGATCATAATACAAAGAAGAAAAACGTTAATAGTATTCGATATGACACCACCGACTCACATAAAGTGAAATCTCATATGATCTCACATGCACGTCACGTTGTGGTGTCAAGCACTATTGATGCCCTTGATTATTTTTCACGATGAAATACCTTTTTAGACATGGACGGATAGGAGGAAGCTGACCTCTAGTTCATTTGCAATGATGTCCACATCAACTGATTGATCTTGACGGCAGCCAACTCTTTTTTCCTGAAATGTAATTATACAGAGCAGATTTATTTGTCCCGACGGAGATTTATTCTCATTAGACACAAAAGTGACTTCACTTGTGGAGTCCATTTGATTCCCACTAGGACCCATCTCTTTGTGTCTATAAAGGTAAATTGTTATCGTGACAAAAAGAGTTTTTCAATTATATATGGTTAGAGAAGGACCCAACTTTATCTATTGAAATAAGACTAATGACGCTAGTGATTCTGGATTATCTATTAAATCTTTTGTAATATGGTTAGTGAAGGAAACAACTTTGTCTATTGAAATAAGAGTAATGCTAGTGATTATCTATCAACTTTGTCTATTTAATTCATGCTCCCTTGAAACATGTTTTTGGTTCCCTCTGTCCACTTTAATACTTTGGACCACACATTTTGTATTAGTTGTGGTTTTCTATCAAGCTTTTTAGCCCTCTTACCGAAATATATCCTTAGCTTCTGGGTATCAGACTTCAAAGGTAGACATTAACAGCCAATTAGTGTTTATTATTATTGTTTTTATTTCTTTTTTTTTTTTAAGAAAAGGGATTAACTGTCTATTATATCATTGGTAACCCAACCATGATAAATACTTTCAACCAAAAAAAAAAATGTTAAATACTTTAGACAAAAAAAAAAAAAAAAACCAGGATAAATACTTTTTTGTGAAATGACACGTAAGTAATGACAAACCCGTTATTTAGGCTGGAAAGCTACTTTATGTTTCATTGAATTGCTGACTTTTTTATGTTTCATTTTTCAATTTTCATATCACAAAAAACAGTGATGAAATATCCTTGCTCCTTCCGATTAATCCGATCTTTTTCCGTTCACCTTCCATGGAAACTTTTAAGAAGTATGGTGTGGGAAAAACTTCAATCACTCGATGAAAACTAAACACACAAACACACGTATATATATATATATATATATATATTATATACACACAATTATAATTTATACATACATAATACACGACATCGAGTCTCGTCCAGGACTAATATCAACCTATAGTTAGAAGTTAGAACTATGTAGTTGATTAATCTGCAGAGAGCTTAGTCTCCGAATCAGGTCATCTTTTGCTCTAGTTATGGCTGCATCTTGTTGTGCTCCGATAAAGATATATGGTGTTTTTATAAGTTTCAGAGGGTCAGGACACTCGTAACAACTTCACCGGCCATTTGTATACTGCTTTCATCTTGAGAAAGGAGAAAGGAGATGAACTTTCATCTTCGCTTTCGAAAGCAATCGAGGAGTCAAAAGAATTCTGTGGTCATTTTCTCCCAGAATTATGCTTCTTCCTCATGGTGTTCAACTGAACTCGCTCATATTCTCCGGTGCAAAACGATGAACAAGCAGCTCGTTCTTCCTGTCTTTTACCATGTAGACCCGTCGGATATTCGATAAGAACGAAGCAGCTATGAGGTTGCATTTGCCAAACACGAAAAAAAAAAAAAGCGTTTTGAGGATGAAAAGGTTCAAATGTGGAGAAATGCTTTGAAGTTTGAATGAAGCGGGCAATATATGTGGATGGGATATACCTGTCACAAGGTATGCTGCAATCTCTCCCTTAGTCTCTACAATCTCTTATGGTTATATTATCATCTGCCTAAATTTTTTTCTCTCTCTTTTAGTTATGCGTCATAGAAACCATGCAAGAAGAAGCAACCACAAGCTTGGAGCCTTTTGGTTGCTTGATTTTTTTTTTTCTCTTTTGTTGGTCGAAAACATTCGTTGTTCTATGTTATCCATATTTGCGATTTATTATTGCGTTGTATTCTCCGCTATTTTGCTAGTTTAACGGATAAGCCATTTCCATAAAAGATATTTTATTTTGAAGTCTATTAGTTAGAAACCTGAAGCTGATCATTCAGTACCGAAACGAGTCGCGCCAAAAGGGCCCTTAGTGTTTAACATTTTTTTTTTTTTTTGCTCGCTAGATCCGAGTCGAAAGTAGTTGAGGAAATTGTGGAAGACATTCTAAAAAAGTTGGATAACACATCGTCTAAAGATGAATTTCAATCTTTTATGGACACGGACTGTCTGGATTACGAAATATTATGGGAGGACTTGACAATTGGAGAAGAGATTGGACAAGGCAAGGCATTTTTCGAAACATTGCTCAATTTGGTTAAATTACTGTATAAATTTTATATGCTGCTTCTTTGCATAGTTCATATAACATTTCATATGCACATAATTGCAGTTTTCTATCCCCTGCAGGTTCATGTGGAGCTGTGTATCACGGCGTGTGGTTCGACTCAGGACGTTCTTTTGCTCTAACCCTGTTAAAAGTTTTTTTTTTTTTTCCTTTCAACTGTCTCTAGCTTAGATGGAAGTGGCAAAAAGATCAAAAGATACTGTCTTTGTAATCTTAAGGTGGGGTTGAATAGTAGTGAAATGTGGCAGGATGTTGCTGTCAAGGCATTCTCCGAGCAAGAATAATCGGATGACGTGATACTTTCCTTCAGACTAGAGCTATGCGCTTCCTAGTTCTTTGCTTTTAATTGTGTAAAACCGATTTAAGTTGCAAAATTGAAAGTTGAGGCTCTTGTTAGACCTTCATTCATGTTGAACAAGAGTTCTTGTAACTACACAATGACTTCTAGTTTACTTTTAGTTGCAAACTTTGAGAGGGTATGATCATATGTAGCAGAGACCAAGAATTACCAAAAGCTTATGCTTCTATAGTACCAATACTGCCGTACCATTTTTGTTAGGATAAGTTTTATTTTTGCTCCCCAAACTTTAGTAACTATGTCATCTTGCCCCTTAAACTTTAAAACAACAAAAAAACCCACCCCTGAACTTTATCCTTACTAAATTTAGGTGCACATTGGCATCAGTTGACAGTGTTTAACAGAAGGAGCAAAAGTAATAATAGTTTAAAGTTTGAAGGGCGTCTAGGCCAGTTTTTTAAAGTTCAGGAAGCAAATTATAGAACAACTAAAGTTCTGTGGTAAAAGTAAAATTTATCCTTTTTGTCATCTGAACCCACTTCGGCATCCAAATGTACTGCTCTTTATGGGAGCTGTGACTTCACCTCAACGTCTTTGCAATATTGTGACAGAGTACCATCCACGGTGCGTCTAAACTTCCATTTTGTTTACTCTTAACACTATCATTCTTTACTTTAGCCATTTTTCCTGTATCTCAGACAAATTCAAAGAGCTTTTTTTTTTTTTCCTGCTAAAGAAGACAAATTCATAAATGTTTAATAGTGTTCTTTGCTTATATTAATACGTTTATAGTGCAGTGGAAGTTTGTTTCGCTTGCTACATAACAGCACAATAAAATTAGATTGGAGAAGGCGGGTTTATATGGCCCGGGATATTGTGAGTGTCATGAATGTCTCTTGTGTCAATTAAGCATTTCAACTTGTTGCTATTTTCGTTCATTCAGCTTTGCTTTAAGCAACTTATTTATGCAGTCACAAACTGTATTATCACATCCCTTAGAATATGTGTCCACGCATTAATCGCGATTTCTAATCTCCGCAGGCACGGGGTGTCGATTATCTTCATCATTGTAACCCACCCGTCATCCATCTTGTTGATAAGAATTGGACTGTCAAAGTATGCTTCCCTCTTTTCTTTACGTAAACATCTAGTTATTTGATTTATACTTTCTTTAGGGAACTCAAAGCTCATTAATTTTTCATCTGAACTGGTCGGCAATTTTAGTCTTTCACGTCTTAAGCACGAAACTTGATGTCCCCTTCCTATTCCTCCGATGCGGCCTCTCAGAAGTTAAAGTTCTCACGTCGTGATCTTTACGTCACCATTTTTCTTTTTTCCTAAATGTAGAGTACTCACCCCCAGATGAAAAGTATGTTCTTATCGTGGTCAAGGATAACGCGAATCTCTACTTCAGCTTGTATTTCCCTTGTTAACCTGGGGGTAAACTTAATATTTTTGTTTCTGCTGGAAACATTTAGGTCTGACGTATACAGCTTCGGAGTGATACTGTGAGAGGTCGCTACGGAGAAGATTCCTTGGGATAATCTCGACGCGATACAGGTACTTTTCTGTCGAACTAAATTGTATAAGATTCAGTAGCTTGTTAGCTATCACATGAGTTGCTTCATTTTCGTTCAAAAGTAGATACTACCCGCGTTGCCGGGAAAAAGTAGAATAAGTGTCAACCACTCCGAGTGGACTTCAGGCTTGAACATCAATCTGTTTCGGATACTTGCAGGTAATTGGTGCTGTGGGGTCATGAACCAAAAACTGGAGATTCCAAAAGATGTGGATCCTCAGTTGGCTTCTATAATTGAGAGCTGTTGGCATAGGTATTAACCTCTCTTCCTCTCTTATCTTTCAAGTCCAGGATGAACTTGTACAATAGTAGTAAATGTATTTTTCTTTAAACACCACACTGTCTTATGAATTCCAATAGATAAAATGGCATTAAACCAGTGATTCAGCACGCCACCCGACCCGACGTTCCAAGAGCTACTGACAAGGCTCAGGGCGCTCTAGAGGGGATTTTAGAGACAAGCAGCGAGCTCCGCTGCCTGTGAATGCAGATTCACCTCAGCATTTTGTTTTTGTGATTTTGGGGTTCTCTCTGCTTCATTGCGCATCACTGCCCGCTGAAGTATCCGTTTTTGGGAGATATCCAGCTGAAGCACCATTGTCCCAAAAATTCTTTCAAAGTTGGTCATTGATGTTCTGCGATTGGGAATTTATGTCTCTTGGATCGCGTCACATTTGATGTTGTATTGGTGAGTATTTGTCGGGACCACTTGGTTAAAAAAAAAAAAAGTTGTACAGAGAAAGAAAAGAAAATGTAGCAGACGATCTTAATATAAGGTTATGAAGTGGTGAAGTCCTGAGGGTGAGAACAGCCTAGTTAGTTGTAAACTCTAAGCGGTAACATTCTCCCCTCCCTTGTATCAAAAATGAAGTGGTGATTGTGAAGTCCTTGATGGAATTAATTGGAGTATTTCTTTTATTCAATTTGTTGCACTAAATCTTATCAAGTATCAAATCTTTGAATAATTGTCCCGAGATTTGAACTTAGAACTCAATTGAAAGCATATCACACACTCATTAAACACCAATTGAGTAGGTCTCAATTGGCAATATCAAGTCTTTAGTCCCGTTTATCCAATAGTTCAAATCATGACTCAAATTTTTACTACACTGTTTTCTCTCACAAAAACTCAAATTTAACTTTTTCTGCTAGTGTTTTCTCTCACATGAATTCACATTTTAACGCAAGTTTTCACATCGAACAAGCGAAACAAACAAGGCCTTTGAATGTGTTAATTATCGTCCTAATACAGTCGCGGTTCTTGATTCTTATATTAGCATTAATGCTTAACTTGCAAGTAAATAAACAATGCATATTCGAAGAATTTTGATAATATACACTCATCAGAAACAACCAAAAAAAAACAAATACTGTTACAAAAACTTAATTGAGTCAACTGGCATAAATGCAAACTAAGTTTTTTAATGAAACAAAGAGCCACTAATCCACAGATAATTTCTAGTGAACAATTAGGTGTGATCATTTGTAATGCCTGGTAACAAAAGAGAAAGCAAAGGCGTTCTTGCTAGTGAAGCAAGTGTCTAATAGCAGCGACAGCATCCCCTTTGTGTTCCCGTAGCGTTCTCTCAGCAACTTTTTTGTCCAACTGTTATACCAATTACGAAAAAAAAGAGTTTAGAAGAGGCATCACGGTACAACTACACGAGCAGCAGCGCAATTGGACACCAATAGTACCCAGCACTAGTCCACAACTCACATAAGGTAAATCTCATACAGTCCCACATGCGCATGTCGCGAGTGTTGTAGTAGTGCCAAGCTCTATTGACACCCTTTATTATTCTTCATAGACGATAGAATGCCTATGTACGACATGGAAGGATAGAAAGAAACTAACCTCTAGTTCATTTGCAATGATGTCCACATCAGCTGCATTGATCTTGACAGCAGCCAACTCCTTTTCCCTGAAAGGCAACTCTATGGTTAGAGAACCAAACAACTTTGTCTATAAAAATAGGAGTCATGCTAGTGATCCCAGATTATCTATCAACCTTTTTGTACTAAATGACCAGGGAAATGAGTTAAGGATTTTTTATAGGTAAATTACAACCCTCTGCGAATAGATTTGTTAATTGGAAACTCTTTCACTTGCCACATTATTTGGTTAAAAACTTCCTCAAAACAATACAATACAAAAATAAACCAAGTGTAAGAAGGAATCTCGTTTAGAAAAAGAAAAACCAAAATTAACTTATAAAGAATAGTATTATCAAGTAGTCACCACAAGATGGAAATTGTTAGAACTAAGCCTAATGGTTGGTCATTACTAGGCCTAGAGAATTCATGCCGTAATGACAAACCCCATAAGAGAGAGAACAAAAAAGATGGGGGAAACTAGAGACGGAGTGAGAGACTAGAAATAAAGACAAAAATTACCCACTTTCAGATGTGAAGAAAACAAATATTCAATTTTGATACGGAAAGGCAATTATAGATCAGAGTGCTAGACAGACGGTAATATCTCAGGAAGAACAAATCCAAGCGTTTCAATTATGCATGGGAATGCTAGAAATTTAAGGATAACTTCATGACATTCTAAAGCATCCACGTGACATCATAAATGTGAGTCTAAAACTCTTAATAAGTAATTCATGAAAACCCACTAAATAAAATAAAGATAATAATCTGTCTTCTATAATTTGTGTTCATTAAAACTAAAAGTCAAAATCTTGATAGAAAATACAGTAGATTTGCCTAGTACTGCTAGGTAAATTTGGATTCTCTTATTAGTTTTCATAAGGAAAACAAACTATAAACATTCCCAAGAAAGGTATTATCCACATGATAAACCCAAAACATGAATCACAGTATGGACTTCCGTAGATAAGAAATCCTAATTCTGATTACCTAACTTAACGAATAAAGTTACAAACTTTTTTTTTTCCTTGGAGAAAAAAAAAAAAAAAAACAGAACGAAAAAAAACACAAATTTCATCTTAATTTCGTCTCTAAGATAGTAATAATCAAATTAGCAGCCAAAAAAAAAAAAAGGAATCGATTTCAAAGAAGAAATGTAATCATCAAGAAATTCGGGAAAAAATCCATGGCGAAACACTAAAAGAAATTGAGCTGAACAAAAAACAGTTAAAAAAGATCGAACCTGAGCCTCATGGCATTCCAGTCACCTTCAGCAGAAGCAGCAATGGACGCCATGGCCTGACCACAAGAGAAAAACCAAAAAAAAAAAAAATCAAAATCAAAATCCGATTAATTCGAAATAGAAAAAGAGTGTTGTTGATAAACCTCTTGGACGCGAGTGGAATCGAGCTGACGATCCTCGACGCGGTCGGTGAGCTTGTCGAAGGCTTTGCTCTGCTGCTGAAGGTCCTTCGAGTCCACCACTCTCTCAATCCCTCCTTCTTCTCCTGCTCCACTTCCTCCTCCTTCCATTTTCGAATCTCGATCTGCTTTTCTCTCTCTTTTTGTTTGTTTCTCTCGCAGAGTTCTGAGGTTGAAGAAGACAATGATCAACTCTAGAGTGAGGAAGCCCTAGACTCTACTGGAGCAGGGAATGAAAAAAAGGGAAAAATTTTATATAAAAAGGTTACGAATCAATGGTAAACGCTTGAACTATTTGTCAAGATTACTCGAGAATTGATCTGCGCTGAGTTTGAAGGCCCATATATGGGCCCGACTGCATGTGATGAGCCCAATAGAATTACACAGTAAGCCCCGGTTTGCTGATTGGGCTGATTTCATACGGCCTAAATTTAAGTAAATTATTTTAAAAAATAAAGAGAATTAGAGTTCATTTTGGTTAGAACTATGAGATTATAATTATTTTTGATTTACGTGTATTTTTTATGAGAAAATATACTGTAACAAACCATGAACTATGATTCGAATCAGAGAACGAATCTTCTAACCAAACGGGCTCTTAAAGGTGCATGCGTCTGGATTTCACGCTCCTCATTTTTAACTAATATCTTTTTACCAGTATAATTATTTAACTAAAAATATTATTAAGTAAGAATAAGGGACATAAATCCTAATTCATGCACTTTTAAAAGTATCTGTCTTTTTTCTCCTTTAAAATAATAATAATAATAAAAGACACTACACTACATTTTTACAAGAGTGGTATTAAAATATAGCATTTAAAAAAATATTTTATGAATGATAAGAAGGTCAATTATCACTGCGTTGCACAAGACAGTGCCGTCTCACATTGAATTCCTTCCTTCGTATTCAAATCGGATGATACGCTTGGGCGATGTTAGTTACGCAATGATTATAGTGTGATTATCACGTTTTATTCTACACACGGTAATTAATTATCATAATGAGTTTAAATTTTGCTATGTGTAAATTATTAGTATTAGTTTTTTGCCCTACTCGATAAGTAAGATTATGTTATATGTAAAAAATTTGCCCTCCCCGGCGAAATAAAATTAAGGAACTCGTTTCTGTGAAGGGAAAACAGCAAAGAAACATGCTTAGTAAATATATGGGGGCAATTGTTTTTTGAGTGGTCGATAATATTTTCACCCATAACATAGCTTGTGGCCTTCAGAGTTTTCCAAAAACTTCCAAGGAAACGATATTTAGCGCCCGTTTTGGACACACACATATCGAAAATTGAGTAAAGTTGTAATTTACTTGAGTCATGAATATGTAATATATAGTTAGTTTTGTACGATCATAAACCGACAAAACCGAAAAATAAACACAAATCAAGAGAAAACAAAATTACGACATGTTCTCAAAATTGTCTAAGATTGTAGCCATTTATGCAAATACCTCATAAATCTACATCAGAACGAGCCGTATCCATCTGGACATATAACTATTTTTCAAGACAAAATCTTTGTGAATTATAATATTTAGCCACTTTCCATACACGCAAATGATCAGCTGCGAATCCGGATTGGATCACAGTAGTAATTGTGACGGTGGAAGACTAATTATGGGATTAGCCAAGGGGCAAGGTCATGTTACTAATAATGTCGATCGTGGATTGTACTTTCGGAGTGGTTGAGCAGCTGGGAAGGCCACATTTATGATATCATGATCATTAATTACTTCCAATTTGGCGTTCCATTTTCAAAACGAGTTGAATTTTGTGCCCATGTCATGACTAATTAGTCCCTGGTTTTGCCCTTAGAAAAAAAAAGTTATATCATGCACGTACCCCTATTGCAATGCATTCTCAACTGCATGCATTTATGTGTCCCCTTTTACGTGTACTATAAATATAATGTGGTTTTGGCCATGGCTCTCTCAACCTCATATTGAAGTTAATACACAATACTGCACTTGTTTTCTTTTTTTCTTGTTTTTTTTGTTTGTTTGTTTCGAGTGTGAAGGGGAAAGACATGGGGAGGCTGTCTTTTTCTAGAAATGCGGGGGTGTTGCTTGCTTTTATGTTGTTTGTGACGTTGGTGATTGGGGTGGCCCAATGTCGGAGGCTTGAGAAGGAAACGTTTTCTGATGGTGGGCTTGGAGGCGGGTTTGGTGGTGGCGCCGGAGGGGGTGGCGGCGTTGGTGGTGGAGCCGGCGGCGGTAGCGGTCTTGGTGGTGGCTTTGGAGGGGGTCATGGTGGCGGTGTAGGACTTGGAGGAGGTGGTGGCGCTGGGGGCGGTCTTGGAGGTGGCGGTGGTGCTGGTGGTGGTCTCGGAGGTGGCGCAGGGGGCGGTGGCGGTGTAGGAGGTGGAGTTGGTGGTGGCGGCGGTGCTGGAGGTGGAGCAGGTGGCGGTGCTGGCGGTGGCTTTGGAGGTGGAAAAGGTGGCGGTGTAGGAGGTGGAGTTGGTGGTGGCGGCGGTGCTGGTGGTGGAGCAGGTGGCGGTGCTGGCGGTGGCTTTGGAGGTGGAAAAGGTGGCGGTGTAGGAGGTGGAGTAGGTGGTGGTGGTGGAGCAGGTGGTGGTGCTGGCGGTGGGTTTGGAGGCGGTAAAGGTGGTGGAATTGGTGGCGGCGCAGGCGGCGGTGCTGGTGGTGGAGCAGGCGGCGGTGCTGGTGGTGGAGCAGGTGGCGGCTTCGGAGGCGGCAAAGGCGGAGGTTTTGGCGGAGGAGTTGGTGGTGGAGGTGGTGCTGGTGGTGGAGCAGGTGGAGGCTTTGGAGGCGGCAAAGGCGGTGGTTTTGGAGGAGGAGTTGGTGGTGGTGGTGGTGCCGGCGGCGGTGCCGGAGGAGGTTTTGGCGGCGGTGCAGGGGGAGGAAGCGGTGGCGGTGTTGGTGGAGGCTTTGGAGGCGGGAAAGGTGGCGGTGGAGGCATCGGAGGAGGAGCTGGCGGTGGTGCTGGTGGAGGGGGTGGTTTTGGTGGAGGTGCCGGTGGTGGAGGATTCTAATTCCAAAAGTTTAGCCGGCTATTATAGAAAGTAATATATATACCATATGTTATGTAATGCAGCTGAAAAAATGCAATGTCATGAATTCCCTATTTACCCTCTTGTCCATGCACTTCACTTACTAAAATAAACGATGAGCCATTTTTTCCCCTGAATTAAACGAAGATCTTTTCAATTTCTTCTTCCATGCATAAAAAAACAAAATGAAAATACTAATCAATTATCATCAGTGGTGACTATACTTTGATCCTCTCATAAGAGATGGACTTGTGTCATAATAATGAATCGTGAAGTCAACATTTACATATGAACTTATAATTGGTTAAAAAAAAAAAAAGATAATTATCAGTATTTTATAAGCTCGCGGAAACCAAATATTCTAGTCACTTTATAGTTTATGAAAATATATATTACGCTCATACTAACAATTGAATGAACACGAGTTTGGTAACTCAAATCCGCCATCCAATTTAAACTTTTCACTTAACCTAATTAAGCATATTTAAGTAAATATATCATACATATAGTGCACAAATTAGCAAACAACCGAAAACTTGGTAAATAACAACCCATAATGGAAATGCACGTCAGAACTATAAATGTTTTACGTAAAGTACAGTCCTCTGCTTTTTTGCCCTATGACTTTTTCCTTTATGAATCAAGAGCGTCTTCAAGCCAAACTGGAAGCCATTGCTTGCCATCAATGAAATCAATGGAGACGAATGGGGCAACCTCTTCCTTCGTCAGCTGCTTCGACCACGACGCACGCTTGTCGGACTTCGACCCCGGCCCGTGCGTCTTGTACTCTGCCTGGAACAAATTTCTGTTTTTCCCACAAAAATAACATGACCTTTTAGCCACTTGAACATACAATACAAACGAGGATTATGCTACTCGATTCAATTCCTACATTTTATTACGTGCGATAATGTTGAAGAGCCTATTGATGAGGCCCACCTTCTAAACACTTTACTGACAATTATATAGTACATTATTTGGATATATAAACACTATATGCAAAAGGGTATATAATTTGTTAAATATTTTGTCATGTGATTGTGCTAACGCGCTAAATTGAATAAGAAGTGTGTCTTACTCTGTGCTGCCCTCACAGCTCCAGTTGGTCCAGCCATGTGGGACAATAGTCTTGGAGAGATACGTCTTGGCAAAAACAGTCCTTGAATAGGGACCTTTGGCTCTTCCCAAGTAGACATCATCAGTTCCATAAACCTTGCCTTTGACAAAAACAAACCCACCCTCATCTGCTGAGCTCTCCCTATTATGGGCTGTGATGGACCCACTAATTGATAACCTCTTGTCTGATACCACAAATATCTCACAGCTCTGCCATCCCAAAGATTTGTAATCACAAAGTTAATAATTTGATTTGAATATGACAATCACCTATAACTAAGATCATCTTTGATGATATCAAAATCTATATTTAAATACATAAAGGTGTGAAAATGATATATTTGACATATTATTCTATGCTTATGTGCTTCAATAATAGACATAATGCTATTTTATGAAAGACAATTTTTAAGCACGACAATACTGTAATTTGTAATTATTAACCGAAAAAATCAATAGACTGACTAATAATTAAGTAACCAAATATTTAGTATATATTATACTCGTTGCAAAAATGCATACCAAGTATGGCGTTGCGGCGGAGTTGAAGAGTGATTTTTTTTTTCCTTTTAACTTGAATATCAAATTTTGGTATTATTAGTTATTAAAAAAACAAAATCAAGATTGCATCAGAGACATTCTTAGATAGAACAAGATTAGGCAAAGGAAAAAAAAAAAGAAAAAAAGAAGTGGAGTAAGTTACATGGAAGATAGATCTAGCACGACCAAAGATGAAGTCAACAGAGCCTTGGATGTAGCAATTGTCGTAGTAATGCCTTCCTTTGTAATCAAAGAGAGTGTTGTGAGTGCTGTAGAATGCACAATGGTAAAATGCAACGCCGTCCGCTGCCACAAATGCTGCCACTGACTGATTTTGAGATGTATATGCCACCCCAGTTGGCGCTTCATTCTGCACATATATACACATTGAAGATGATAATCATGAGCTTTTAGGAAATTTCCAAACGAACAATTTCAACAAAATCTTTCAATTTCTTATTTTACTATGTTCAACTTTATGTATTCCTCTATCCGTAGAGTGCATTGAATGTACATAAATGACTATAACAGAGTTTCTGTTATTCGTATTAACAGCTACTCTAGGAGGAATATTTTTATGCGGTGTTAACGATTTATTAACTATTTTTGTAGCTCCAGAATGTTTCAGTTTATGCTCCTACCTATTATCTGGATATACCAAGGAAGATGTACGGTCTAATGAGGCTACTACGAAATATTTACTCACTTTTATTTGAGGCTTCGAATTTTGAGTAATTGCGTACGTAGGTATTGATTTGTAAATAGATGATCGACTGTTCCTCGTACCACTCGTAAAGAGGTAAGTCTTATACGTGTACTATTCATGTAAGACGTACCTATTATTAGTTTGTGGTGTTTGACACCCCTGATCATGCCAAATAGTATTGCTCACCGATCACTTGTTTGTCAAATTCTCACAAATACTCAATATGACAGTTGAATTATTAATTTTCAGTCATATACGTTATTTAAACGTCATTTACCAATTATTGTATGACAAATCAATTGTCACGTGCATTTCAAATAAATCCATTGTTGCATTTTCATGCCAATTATTAGTATATTATTCTTAAACTCTCTGAAAAATAAACATAGCCAAGGCATATAAAGATTCTTGATTTCTAACCTTAATCAACCTAAATATGGTTATTTTCTATGTTTTTTTGTGGGAATTATGAAACAATTTAGAATGTTCTAGTATGAGAAAAAAAAAAAGAAAAAAAAAAGAGAAGAATGAACAAACCTTGAAGCTAACTCCAAAGGCAATGAAGTTGGGAGATTCCACCTTGAACGTTGCAGATCCCACATTGTCACTTGAGCTTTGTGACCACACAATGTAAGTCCTTCCTTTGCCATTCCCTCTCAAAAATATATATGGTTTGTTCTCTGGGATATGCACCTTCTCTCTACCACCACCAAAAAAAAAAAAATGTACTTCTTGTCATTTCTATATTAGGTTTTTTTTTAAATAATGGATTATATCATTATAAAAAAGAGAAAAAGAGAAATTATATACCTGTATATGCCTTTCCTAACATGGATGACGATCCACTGAGAATTTTCTTCATGAACAGAATCTATTGCAGCTTGGATGGATTTGAATTCCCCGTTACCATTGATATCGACCTTAATTGTCCGGTTGGTGCCGATTTTTTCGGTCAATAGAGGAGAGTCAATCACAGCTTTGGCTTCCAAGCCATGGACAATATTTGGCAAGGAGATTGAGATGGCAAAACTTATTGCCAATGACAAATGAATTGCCTTGATCAAGGAACACATGCTTTTTATTTTTATTTTTGAGGGCTAGAATCTGGGAGAAAGTTTTAAGTTTTAACGTGATTAAATTATGGTAAAGCCATTTTGATAGTTCTTAATTGAAAAGGGTCTGTCTTAGTTTTTTTTTTTCTTTTTTTTTTTGTGGTTGTTTGGAAGGTAAAATTTAGTGTTGCTGAATTGAAGGCATGAAAGTTGGTTAGGAAGATCATCTCTATTTTTGGAGGGCCTCCAACAAATCCTTGTGTGGTTTATATATGCTGGTTGATTTTTAGCTTATTTTTGTTAAGATTCAATAATGAGACCTTGAAATAAAAACATAGTTTTAGGAACCCCATTTTGCTTTTGCTATTTATGATCTTGCTATTGGTTTTTTTTTTTTTTTTATACCATTTTACTTTTTTTTTTTTTTTACCTAAATGAAAAATTTATCACAATTCATTTTGATATTAATGAAAAACTAATTAAATTGAGGCACACATATAATGTTTTTGCTGAGCGGGGACACAAGTATTTTCATTAATAAATCCGGTTAAAATTATTCAAAAATTTACATTCCGAAAATGAAACTTCAAGATCTCAAGTGGGGCCACGAACTACTTATCTTAGATAGTGGTCGATCGGTTTGCATAGAATCAATAGGTCCTCGGATCTACTCTTTGAAAACAATTTGGTTGGTTCTGCCACGGTTTTCAAATATAAACCTTTTTAATTTAGCACCTATATATATATATATATATATATATGAAGCACCTATGAAGTTTGAAAATATCAAAAAAAAAAAAAAGAAGAAGAGGAGAAAATTACTAATGTTTAATTTTACATAAAAATGTTCATCGACTTGTTGGAAATACCGTCTTAAAAGCCAAAATTGCTTTTATTAAGGGGATGTTTGGTACTTAGAGACGTTTGGTTCATGAATTAGAATCATGTGATTAAAATTATTTTTGATTTACGTGTATTTTTTGTGAGAGAAAATACTGTAACGAATTATAAACCATGATTCAAATCATGGTTTAAATCCTCCAACCAAACATCCCCAGATTCGTTTCCTTATTCGAATCATGATTTATAGTTCGTCATATGATTCTAATTCATGAAGTAAACGTCTATTCATGAGAATATAGTTGTGAAGCACTCAAACTTAAAGAGAACATGGAAATGCTGAGTTGGAAGTTTGAACGATTCTTTGTAATGGTATTTTCGATATTAATGAAGGGTACAGATAAACATGTGAAGGGTGTTATAATTCAATATTACTATTTGGGTTGTTGCAAGTCACAATCAAAATTAAAACACACTGATAACACTATTTGGGTTTTGTTTTCTTTTGGGTGCCACTTTTTATGTAAAGAAATTTCCAGGGTCAGGGAACAATGAAATCAAAATCCAGTTATAAATATGCAATTAAATGAGATCAAGCGTAAAATTTCAAATTTGAACATAAGAAGAGAATCATTCGCTTTTTAGTAACAATTTTTGAATTCGGGCACTATATTTTCATGTAAAATCTTCTGGCCTAGCTAGGGAAGAAAATCATTGCACATTATGACAACACAAAATATTTGGAGGGTAATAAATTCGTCAGCATATATATGCCATCATGTCATGCATGTAAAATCTTATGACATGTATAACTCTCTCATATATAATCATAAACATAGACATTTTGGGTTCTAATATAAAGATCAAATATTTTTTTAAATTAATAAAATTTATGAGCTGTCTAACGAGAAAAATGACAATATGCTTTACAGAACTTCATATCTTTTAGCTTGAGGTATGACAAGCCCTAGAATTATTCTTTCTGATATGCATATACGGCAAAGAATTAGCAGCCTAGCTAGATAATTCCTTATTCCTCTTACTGTAAACGATCATGATTAATAAAAGTATTAAAGACTTAGGCAAAAGTCATATCAGTTTGATAATTGTATTAAGATTGTGGAGCCAATTGCCAATGTATAATTCGAGCAGCTTTTTTCATTTGTGCTTCTGTTTTTTCAACTCCTACTAGTACTACTGCATTTAATTAGTTCTCAATAGGATAATTAAAAAACTTTGAAGACAAAATTATGGATCATCTGGGAAGTGTTGTAGTAACTGTATGGATATGTCTAAATAATATTGCTCATGTTTTCAAGTATGGGGTTGAAGGAAAAGGACTTTCTTATGATTCCTATGAGAAATCATGCCCACAACTTGAGAATATCATTAGAGCTGGCCTTCAACCAATTTTCTCCACTGATTTCACTTCACCTGCTGCTCTCTTGAGGCTCATGTTCCATGATTGCCAAGTTCAGGTCTCTCTCTCTCTCTCTCTCTCTCTCTCTCTCTCTCTCTCTCTCTCTCTCTCTCTCTCTCTCTCTCTCTCTCTCTCTCTCTCTCTCTCTCTCATAATCCTCTCTCTCTCTCTCTCTCTCTCTCTCTCTCTCTCTCTCTCTCTCTCTCTCTCATAATCTTCTGAGTTTAGGACATGATTATGCATGGCATAATATACTCAATGATATAGAGAGATTTAGTCCTAAGTGGTCGTTTTTATGTCTTCAGTATCATTTGTTTTAGTTTGTTAATTTGACTTTATTTTATTATTAATCTGTCGTTTGTCTTAATACGTATTCTATTATCGTTTTGTCTGTGTTATGAATAGCTACATTACTTATACATGTACTATAGGTCATCTCTAACCATACCAAAGAATAACTGATCAAATATTTAAGCTTATCTATTGTTCTTCGCAAATGCAGGGTTGTGATGCGTCAATCCTTGTTGATCCGAGCGATGACAATGTGTCATCGAAGATTATTAGTTTACCAATTCATCTAAAAAACTTAAGCTGTTAGGAGGTGGGCCAATAATAGTTTTATACTTTAACAAAGACAGGGTCAACAAGGAATTTTGCGATTCGAAATCAATGGTTGAAGTAGTTTGTCGTATGTATTAGAGTGATATTGGTGTTTGTAATAATGTCATGGTGACTTTGTAGTACTTTGTCTTGTAAGCTTAGGATTGAATTTATTGTAGTCTATAGATGAATTATCCACGTCCGAGTCAAATTCCAAAATCCAAATGATGACAGTTGTGTTAATATATATTAATGCGGTTTGACTATTTATATCATTTGTTTCTATACTTATTTAGACTCTGGGGCTAGAAACTAGTGATTAAGCAATGGGCATGTCCATATTCTTGGGTTTCTGCATCATGATGAATATATGAGTTTTGGTGGCCTTCTAAGTTGGGCCTAGAACTGGGCCTTAAGAAAGTTTAGGAAGAGGGCACATAGGTTTATGAGGTGGATATACAAAATTTACCATGAGTCTGTTTATTTTGATAAATACTCTTTTATTAATATAATTATTTAACTAAAAATGTTATTAATCAAGAATAAAATAATAAAAATTTTGACCCATATATTTTAAGAAGTATTTATTAAGATTACCGTTTGGTTAAACTTTGCTAACACAAGTTGGCCAAGCCCACTTCTCAGTCAAAAAAATTCAAACATCAATAGTCAAAAAAATTCAAACATCAATAGTATATTACTTTTTACTCTTCTTCTTCTTCTTCTTCTTTCTTTTCTTTTTTTTTTTTTTTTTTTTAATAAAATGAGGTAGGGATAGTTGAATTTAGGCCTCAAGTTTTATAATGTTTTTTTTTCAATTTTTTATTTTTATTTTTTTACTAAACTATTGTTTCAGTGACTTGGGAACAACTGAATATTTCTGAACAGCTAAGGAAGAAAAGCTACAAATTTATTGCTGCAGCAACAAATATAAATAATGGACCGACAGAGTTTGACTTGGCTTATATGTCCATGTTGAATCTTGGACAAGTCCTGCATGCAATCTTTTAATCTGTCCCTTTGATTTTTTGTAACAAATTTGTAATTACGGATCATTTTTATCTCACGGATATTGTATATGAACCACATAAAGGTTAAAAATGAAAAGTTGAGAATATAAAAGTTTGAACTTCTTTGAGTTGGAATGTCAGGCTTCTCAACTGAGATTTCCCAAAAATAAAAAAATAAAATTTCCTTTGATTTATATAAAAACTAAAGGAATTTTCAAAAAAAAAAAAAAACATTTAGACAAATCAAAGAATTGAATACAAAGGCTGAACAAATCTGATTATATGAATCAGACTAGGATATCTCTTAGGCCCAGCTAGCTAGAGCTGTAACTAAACTAGCTATTCACAATTCTCTTATGATGATCAAATGGCAAAATAATCAACCTTAAATATGAAAAATAAAAAAATATAAAAAAATAACTCAAGCTATTTGTCCATCTGTTTTGATCAGTCTTCTGTACTTGGCATCAACCATCCAGAAAAGCAACCAACTTTTCATTACTCTTATTCTATCAACCAGTCTCCATCCTATCAGCCTACTCTAATTTTTTCTTACACATGTCACAACAACAACAACAAGTTTTAATCCCAACTAATTAAGGTTGGTTATATAGATTTCATTTTTTTACACAATTCTGTTTGAAATTAAACTTTCCTGAAAGTCGAGATTTAGAATGTATTTCCTAACGACTTCGATCTACGTAATTCTTAGTCTACCCCTTTCTCTCCTAATATTAAGTATAAGAATGTCCTCTTAAAAATGTACATATACTCCAAAAACAAAATCACCCCATTTTTTTATATATATGTAAATTAGGATACCATAATGAATGTGAAATGCTCGCAGCTCACTTGCTACAATTGCAAGAATTGCACAAATAACCATTTTTGGATATGTAAAAGCTGAGACTACAATGTGTTACACGCATATATACACATATTGGTGATATACACATATTGGTGTATTATATATATATATATATATATCAACCTCATGATGAATCAAGTCAACCAAGTACAATAAAGATCAAGATATGGGCTGCCACAACTAGGTGCAACAAAATTCAACAGGGACAAAATCTATTTACATTTAGGCCGAGGCCAAGCAACTTGCAGTAACTACTCTGTTTAGGCACAGCTGTGAATGCCCATCTGTCTAGTTCTCATTATCCTGTTATTTTCCTGACCTGCACGCCAACAATGAGTAAATATTATTACCTCCAAGGCGGTTTTTTTAATATATATATATATATATATATATATAGAAGACGGGGTTATAAAAATAGAGTAACATTATTATATGTATGATTTTGAGAGGCAAAGCGTCCCCACACAATATATGATTTTACTTATAAAGTGGACTGCCTATATATTCCACTCATAGTGACAATTAATTGATTTGATCTCAAGACCTTATCGACGAGAACAGAAATACTTTAAAAAGTTTTTAGAAACAGTCACATCTGACTTTTTTATTACAGTAAAAAGTTCTCACATAAAATTACGTCTCAACTTAAATTAAAAACTCAAATCAATGAACTAAACGGGCCCTGTAATATCCTACCAACTAACGGTAAGACTGATTCAAACATTAAACTTGATCGAGGAGAATCATGAATAGCCTTACTATCTCATTAGATAACCAATGGTTATAAATGCAAACTTTTTATTTTTATTTTTTATGTTATCTTTCTTTTTCTTTTTCCCTAACGAGCTTGGGACTGTTTTATTGGCAAAAGTTTGCTATTTTGAGAAAAGACTAGGAAACAGTAGTGGCTGATGGTGTTTCTTCTTTTAGCGGCTGCAATAAATTCCCCACATGGTGGTTTTTGCAAATTGTTCTTTGAAAACGTTGAAACAAAAGGCTTAATTGGTTAGGGCTTTCTCTGTTATTGCAAGGCATTAATAATCTGCCCCCACTGCTCAAACAACTCACACGGATCTCCATAGTTGGCATATAATAACATACACACAAGTTTTAGCATATTTCTACATGTTTTGTTTTTCTTCAGTTTTTTATTTTTTTTATTTACTTTTCTTATTCCACAATATTGATCGTACTCTAACAGCTTAAAATTCAACTCTCTAATGGGTTTCGTGTGCTTGATTTTGCAGGGCAATTAATGTAGCCCTTTGGAGGTTTATAAAATGTGTTGTGTTTTTTGGCTTTAGTCTCCATCTTCATATGGTGAAACTGAAGAGTTTTGGAACACTTTTATTGGTCTTTTCTACTTTCTAATGTTTACTTCTGTGGGACAATATTGATGGTTGATTTTAGCTTTCCACAAAAGACACTCGACTTTGTCTATACTTTATTCGTCTCATATAGCTTTTAGCTTGCGTGTAGAATTCATCTTCTGTCATAGCTCAATATTAACTTTTATATCGCATTTTGAACTTTCTTAGAAACTTACAGAACCACCAATATTTGGTCTCCATTTTTGGTTAAGTTTCTTCTTTTCCATTACTCCTTCTGGGGTTCCATAGAAACATCAAAAAGGTGTTGAAGATTCTACATTACTAAATCATTAGGCTTGTCTTTTAACTACTTTCAATGGGTAGAGAAGAGATTTTTTTTAGATTGGCCTTCCAAGTAGTGATCTTAAGTTTTTTCGCATTGTCTGGAATCTGCTTGGGACAAAGTGTTCCTGCTAACTTTGTCTTTGGTGATTCTTTGGTTGATGCTGGTAACAACAACTACATAGTATCCCTCTCCAAGGCTAATTACGTCCCGAATGGAATCGATTTCGGAGGGCCAACGGGACGATACACAAATGGAAGAACCATAGTTGACATCATAGGCGAGTTCTTTCTCTTTTGCTAAGTTTCATATTCTTTAGAACTTCTTACAACTTTCGGCTAATATTTGACTTTGTTAAACAGGCCAAGACTTGGGTTTTGAGGACTTCACACCTCCTTATTTGGCCCCAACAACTTCTGGATCAGTTGTTTTGAAAGGTGTCAATTATGCTTCTGGTGGAGGTGGAATTCTTAATCACACTGGAAAAATATTTGTGAGACTTGTCCTGAGTTCAATTTTAGACAAATTAGTTGCTTCATTTTTTTTTTTCAAGTAATAATACTATCATTTAATGGGGTTTTTACAAGATTCTTTTGTGTGATTTATAGGGAGGTAGAATAAACTTTGATGCCCAGATAGATAATTTTGCAAACACAAGGCAAGACATAATCTCAAGCATTGGTCTCTCATCAGCTTTGGAACTGTTTAGCAAGTCTCTCTTCTCAGTAACAATGGGCTCTAATGACTTCATCAATAACTACTTGACACCAGTTCTCTCTGCTCCTGTGCAAAAGTTGGTCTCTCCAGAACAGTTTGTGGCAACCATGATCTCAAGATACCGGCTCCAACTCACCGTAAAAAACCCGCCCCGCAAACAATTCTTTAATAAAGCACAAAAGGAAAAAAAAAAATCCTTATAAGCATTTTGATTCTATTGACGATCTTAAAATTTATTTTGATATGATTTTAATATGATGTATAATACCGATAAGATGCTGGCCATCTCTAATACGGTATAAAAAAGAATCTCATCGGTATTGTGGTCATGTTATCGACTTAATCAAGCTCTATTAATTATATATATAAATATACATTTTATTACCATATGATTTTGATGTGATCTGTTAATACAGTACGATACTGATATTATGTGGTCTATGTTATCGGTTTTATATTCTGTTGTACTGCAGAGGCTTTACAACCTGGGGGCTAGGAAGGTTGTTGTGGTGAATGTGGGACCCATTGGATGTATACCATATCAGAGAGATACAAATCCTGCGGCTGGGGACAGCTGTGTGGAACTCCCAAATCAGCTAGCAAAGTCATTCAACACCCAATTGAAGAGCCTTGTTGCAGAACTCAGCACCACTCTCGAGGGATCAAAGTTTGTTTATGCAGATGTTTATAACATTGTCCAAGATATCCTTGACAGCTACACAACATACGGTGTGAATACTCGTCGATACTCGCCACATCACATCTGAATCATATTAAAATTAGAAAAATGCAAATTTAATAGAACTTGATGAAAATCCAACGGTATACTGTACATATAGTATTGATAAGAGTCTTAAACCATTTTGTGACAGGTTTTGAAAATCAAAATTCCGCATGCTGCTACAGTGCTGGGAGATTTGGAGGTTTGATTCCATGTGGGCCCCCATCAAAGGTGTGTTTGGACAGATCAAAATATGTGTTTTGGGACGCATACCATCCGTCTGATGCAGCTAATGTTATAATTGCAAAGTGTCTATTGGATGGAGACTCTTATGGCATTTCACCAGTGAACGTTCGCCAACTTTGCCAATCTTGAATCTTGATCCACTAACTCCAATCCGAAATTAAGCCATGGATTGCAAGGAGAATCATTTTTACTTTTATTTTCATTGGTTCATTTCGATTATTTCTACAGAGTTATTATTAGATTTTTATATTGACAAATATTGCAACAGAAAGGGGGAACAAAAATAATGAAAATGGAAAATTTGGATTCATTGGTTCATAATGAGCAGTGCATTATTATTTGTATTTTCTTTTCCTGTGCTATTATGTCAGGCCTCCGGTGAAGAAGGTCTACACCAGGAGGACCAAGGGTGGTCTGGTGGGAGACTCCGGCCCAATTGGAATGGAAGGTAAAGAGTTGGGGCCCAAGACAGGCCCATCTGGGGAATCGGTTCTAGCTGGGGAGAGGGAAGCTGACGTGGGAAGTTAGTTAGAGAATCCGTGGGGTATTAGTAGGCAGAGGGAAAACGGGGAAGAGGGTGTTGTATTGTCTGTCTTAGTGTGGCCGTTAGGAGGTTGTGGGATTCCTCGAAAATCCCTCCCTATCCTTCATTCTTCTGTATTTCCTTTTCTGACTGTTTCAGTG
The DNA here is from genome assembly GCF_000414095.1 of Morus notabilis. NCBI lineage: Eukaryota > Viridiplantae > Streptophyta > Magnoliopsida > Rosales > Moraceae > Morus > Morus notabilis. Next base: position 117,303 of record NW_010367016.1, read on the forward strand.
AGCTCCGACGAGCTCACCTTTGTTTCCGGCAACTCCTTCCATTAATAATAATAATTCAGTGCATTTTTCCTACTATATGTTCATTTACATTAGGCTAAGGGCGGGATCCTAACAATTTGGTATCAGAGCCGCGATCCATGGCACAGCACACTTCCACAGCGAACACGACCGAGCGAGTCTCCAGCCTGGAGGGAGGTCTCAAGTCTGTCAGAGAGACGGTTCAGATACTGGGAGCTATGGTGGACCACGTTCCTCAGTTGCAGGAGGATGTTCACGTTCTGGGAACCCAGCTAGGAGACGTACAGGGGGCCCTCCACCGCTTGGAAACACTGTTGGGATGCCACCTTGAGGCTCAGGTGCCTGCTCCGCCACGTCGAGAGATGGGACGCGACAGGGAACCACGGAGGCAGAACGCGTCGCCGGACCCAGGCCGTGCACGGCAGGAGCATCGAGGAAGACGCCTGGAGCTGCCAATCTTCCAAGGGGACGATCCCTATGGGTGGGTGTTCCGGGCGGAGCGCTATTTCACCATTAACGGGGTCGATGGGGAGGAAAGGGTGATGGCGGCGGCCGTGTGCATGGAAGGAAGAGCCCTCGGGTGGTTCCAGTGGCTGGACTCGCAGCACCCCTTCACCGACTGGCGCGATCTGAAGACGGTGATCCTCCACCGTTTCAGCCGCGCAAAGGACGGTGACCCGACGGAGCGCTTGATGGCTCTGCGGCAAGAAGGGACCGTAACGGAGTTTCGAGACCGGTTCGAGGCCCTGGCTGCGTCGATGAGAGGAATACCGGAACCGATCTTTCGGGGAGCCTTCCTCAATGGCCTGCGAGAGGACGTGCGGGCTGAGGTAAAATTACTGCGGCCCATTAACTTACAGGAGGTCATGGATTTGGCCCAACAGATTGAAGAAAGGAATGAGGCAGTCGATCGGTTGAGGAGGGGTAAACCGGCCCGGGGATGGCGAAATGAAGGCGTTGGAAAGGAAATGGGCCCAGGCGAGCGGCCCAATAGGCAGCCCAGTTATTCCGGAAGCTCCCTTCAGTCCATTCCAGGTAAGGAGTCTACACCCTCTCCACGGACTCGATTTTGGTCCACGCCACAGTCGGGGCTGGCCGAGGGAGGGACTGGGTTCAAGCGGATGACGGACAAGGAATATCAACGTCGTCGAGCCAAGGGGCTCTGCTACCGGTGCGACGAGAAGTTCAACCCCGGTCACCGGTGTAAGAACCGTTAGCTACAGGTGTTGTTGGTATCGGAGGGCGACACGGAGGAATAAGAGAACACGAAAGGGGCCGAGGAAGTGCCAGCCGAGGAATTAGGGGAAATGGCTGGACTTTCCCTCAACACGATGATGGGAATTGCATCTTCTGACACCATGAAGTTGAAGGGGAACCTCGGCGATCGCGAGGTATTGATTTTAATTGACAGCGGAGCTTCGCACAATTTCCTCTCCTCAAGGGTCATGCAAGAGATGCGGATTCCTTTGTCCACCACCGGCAGTTATGGCATACAGGTAGGGAACGGAACTTGTTTCCGGCAGCAAGGGTTATGCAAGGAGGTAAAATTGGAAATCCAGGGCTACCGGCTGAAAGGGGATTTTGTACCCTTCGACTTAGGATGTGCCGAAGTGGTTTTGGGCATTTATTGGCTACGAACGTTGGGGGAAATCAGGGCAAATTGGTGGGAATTCACCCTGAAATTCCGGGCTGCGGAGGGCTGGATTTGTTTGAAGGGGGATCCCACCCTACGATGGGAACCGGTAAGTTTCCGTGCTCTCACACGAAAATTTCAGGGTGAGGTAACGGGAGCCTTCTTGGAAATTTGTGTCCTTGAGGGCGAGGAAGGGGGGAGCAAGCCATGCTGGAACCAGCCACCGTCCAAGGGGTTTTAGCCCAATTTTCTGACGTGTTTGTGACACCCGAAGGACTACCACCGACTCGTGCTCGAGACCACCAGATTGTCCTTAAGACCGGGGCTGAGCCGCCTAACGTTAGGCCTTAACGTTACCCCCAGGTGCAAAAGAATGAGATTGAGAGATTAGTGGCAGAAATGTTGGCTTCGGGGATCATTAGGCCAAGCAACAGCCCCTTCTCCAGCCCGGTTTTATTGGTCAAAAAGAAGGATGGAAGCTGGCGTTTTTGCATCGATTATCGCGCCCTCAATCAACTCACCGTGCCAGACAAATTTCTGATTCCGGTTATAGACGAATTGTTGGACGAGCTTCATGGGGCTGCGGTGTTTTCGAAGTTGGATTTGCGAGCAGGATACCATCAAATACGAATTAGGGAATTCGATGTGGAAAAGACGGCATTCCGAACGCACGAAGGACACTATGAATTCTTAGTCATGCCGTTCGGCTTGACCAATGCCCCCGCCACGTTTCAGGCGCTTATGAACAAGGTATTTCGACCCTATTTGCGCCAATTCGTTTTAGTGTTTTTCGATGATATTTTAATCTATAGTAGAACATGGGAGGAACATGAAAAGCACCTGGCCGTAGTCCTGGGCATTCTTCGGAGGGAGCGGCTCTTTGCAAACCGAAAAAAATGTGTTTTTGGGCAGCCACAGTTGGAGTATTTGGGGCATATTATCTCGGCTTCCGGGGTGGCAACTGATCCGGCTAAGGTGGAGTCCATACTCTCTTGGCCCACGCCCAAGAACGTAAGGGGAGTAAGGGGATTCTTAGGACTGGCTGGTTATTACCGGCGTTTCGTTCAAAATTTTGGATGGTTGGCAAAACCCATGACCGATGTGCTTAAGAAGGGCGACTTCTAATGGACCCCAGAGGCGGGGGTTGCCTTCGACGCACTAAAGCGGGCCATGACCTCTCTTACCTCTCTTCCCGTTTTGGCTATACCAGATTTCTCCAAGCAATTTGTGGTAGAAACAGATGCTTCCGGGTCGGGAATTGGGGCAGTGTTAATGCAGGGGGGGAGGCCAATAGCCTTTTTCAGCAAGGCTCTCTCCGCCACTTCCAGGCTCTGGTCCGTCTACAAATAGGAACTCATGGCAGTTGTCTTGGCCGTCCAGAAGTGGCGCCATTACCTCCTCGGTGGGCACTTCGTGGTCCGCACGGACCAACAGAGCCTCCGATTCCTCATGGACTAGCGGCTGCTACATCCGGAACACCTCCGTTGGGTAATCAAGCTGTTCGGGTATGATTTTGCGTTGGAATACAAACAAGGGGCGTCAAATCGTGTGGCGGACGCACTCTCTAGACGTGGGGCTGACGCCGGGGTTGAGTTGTCAGCTATCTCCATTCCGCAGTTGGTTAATTAGGCGGATATCAGGCGGGAGCGGCGGCAAGATGGCGACTGCGCTGCCTTGTTACAGAAACTCGCTCAGGGGGAGGAGTTGGCTGCGGGGTGGTCCTTGCAGTGGGACTTGTTGTGTTTTCAGGGTAGGATAGTCCTTCCTAGGCAGTCGCCATGGATACAATGCATGTTGCACGAATTTCATGACTCGGCTCTAGGGGGTCATTCTGGGTTTCTGCGCACTTATAAGCGAGTGGCGCATAACCTATTTTGGAGGGGGATGAAGGAAGACATACGCCAATATGTTGCTCAATATCCCATTTGTCAGCATTCGAAGTATGAGGCAATGACTCCTGCGGGATTGCTCCAACCATTGCCAATTCTGGAGAGGGTGTGGGAAGACATTTCCATGGATTTCATAGGAGGGCTGCCAAGGTCGCAGGGCATCGATACAATTTTGGTGGTCGTGGACCGGTTATCAAAGTACGCCCACTTGATACCACTCTCTCACCCTTTCACGGCCAAGAAGGTCGCTGAAGTGTTTGTGCGGGAGATAGTCCGGCTGCACGGCATTCCGGCCTCCATCGTCACCGACCGGGACCCTCTCTTCATGAGTTTCTTTTGGCGGGAGCTCTTCCGCATGCAGGGGACCAAGTTGCGACGTAGTTCAGCCTACCATCCTGAGTCTGACGGTCAGACTGAGGTTGTGAACAGGTGTCTGGAGGTATATCTCCGATGTTTCGCAAGTGATCAGCCTCGCTTGTGGCTCCAATTCTTACCGTGGGCTGAATTTTGGTTCAACACCAACTATAATGCATCCACGCAGCATTGTCCCTTTCAGGTGTTGTATGGCCGCGAACCTCCGACTGTTCATCGCTTCCAGGATTCTCCCTCGGCCGTGGAAGATGTCAACCTCCAGCTGCGACAAAGGAACGACCTCCTTGATGTGCTCAAGGGTAACCTCGTGCTTGCACAACAACGCATGAAGAAGTACGCGGATGCGCACCGTCGGGAGCTTTCCTTTTTGGCAGGTGACCGTGTCCTGCTCAAACTCCGCCCTTATTGTCTCAAGTCATTAGCCCGCCAGCCCAATGAAAAGCTCGCTCCTCGATTTTATGGGCATTTTGAAGTTTTGGAGAAGATCGGAGAAGTGGCCTATCGTCTCAAGCTGCCCGAAGATGCGAGAATCCACTCAGTTTTCCACGTCTCGCAGCTGAAACCCTTCAAGGGGGATGCACCCCGGCACCAACCACTTCCCCTGCAGCTCTCGGATGAGTTAGAGTTACTAGTTGAGCCTTCTGAGGTTCTTCGCGGCAGGTGGTCGTCCGTGGGAAGGAAATAAGTTGCCGAAGTGCTAGTTCAGTGGAAGGACCTGCCGGACTGGGAGGCCACCTGGGAGCTGCTAGAGGTGTTTCAGGCCCAATTTCCTCATTTCAACCTTGGGGACAAGGTTGTCTTCGAAGGGGGGAGTATTGTCAGGCCTCCGGGGAAGAAGGTCTACACCAGGAGGACCAAGGGTGGTCTGGTGGGAGACTCCGGCCCAATTGGAACGGAAGGTAAAGAGTTGGGGCCCAAGACAGGCCCATCTGGGGAATCGGTTCTGGCTGGGGAGAGGGAAGCTGATGTGGGAAGTTAGTTAGAGAATCCGTGGGGTATTAGTAGGCAGAGGGAAAACGGGGAAGAGGGTGTTGTATTGTCTGTCTTAGTGTGGCCGTTAGGAGGTTGTGGGATTCCTCGAAAATCCCTCCCTATTCTTGATTCTTCTGTATTTCCTTTTCTGACTGTTCCAGTGAGCTCCGACGAGCTCACCTTTGTTTCCGGCAACTCCTTCCATTAATAATAATAATTCAGTGCATTTTTCCTACTATCTGTTCATTTACGTTAGGCTAAGGGCGGGATCCTAACATATTACAAGGACTGATATCATTTATATCCTGTTGAAATATTGTAAGCGACAATAAAGTCTGTTACAATGAGATGAAAAAAGCACCTTATTGATCATAAAACACATGTTTGATCATATTAACTATACTTGTATTAGATTGAAAACCATATGACGATTAACTAAATTTAATGAACATCATTTTTATTCATTTATGAAAGTTCAGAGACTTTAAAAACACACGTAAATTAAGAATGATTCTGAATTTATGAACTAAACGTCCACTTGTGATACAAGCAGAAATTCAGAGACCAAAAAAATACTAAAAGTAAAGTCAAAGGGTACGAGTGAAATTGACCATAAAATTTGCACTAGGTGTGGGAGAAGCTACCCTTCCATAAATGTGTCACGCAATCCTATGAAGAATAATTTTATTAGATGAATAAAACCATAATTCATGGGTTTGTTGCGGTGCTCATAAAATGCCATATTTATTCCATGCCCAAATTTCCGTTTGTCCTAATCCCTGAATCTGCATACAACAGCCAATTGTGAGGATTGTGCAGAGTCACAAGTTCTATGCTCCAAAAAACTCACATAAGTGGTACTACTCTATTTGATGATGCTGTGGTATCCGTCATAGCCATGTTGTAAGCACTCTTCAATTATTCTGGTCGCAAGGCATCGTTTTTAGAACAACACTAACTATATATATATCAGTATAATTTTAATGATTAATTACTCTAATACTTACTAAATAAATGGGTATCATTATTTTAAGTGTTAAGTATTAATCCGACAATTACATTAAATTGAACAGTTGATAAAAAAATTTATGACAATTAATGAAATTAAATTTATATCGTGTTATATCATTACATTTCTATATTTAATAACCAACCACCATAGTATATATAACAAATATTGTTATGATTCATCCATATAAGATGTAAAAGTAAACAATATAAAAAAAAACAACGTAATATGACAGTATTGAACATAACGTTTGACGTAACATTATAATCATTCAATGTAAACACACGTTGTCTTTTTGGTGTATATACATTAAAAGCGCGCATTTTTTTTAAACACTTTATATGTCTTTTGGTATATTTGAGAACATAGATGACTTTGTATTTTATACGTCTCTTCTAATTAGACTTGCAATTTAAATGTGACTTATCAATTGTTCTTGAATGAGTTGCAAAACTAGTGACACTTAAAATTATAAAGAAATATCTAACTTAAATAGAACGATTCCGAGAGGAAACAATGGTTTTGGAGTTTTGGAGAGTAACAATTTTCTTTCACAGAATTAATTGTAACATTACAAACCAACAATGTCTGAGAAACAACATACTTAATAGCAAACATACGACAAACTATAAGTGTAAACGATAGCATATCTAAAAGGACAACGCATTTTGAAACCAACGTCTCGAACTACGTCGACATCCGAAAAAAGGACAACATAAAACAAACCACAAATAATCGAAGGATTGCCATTAGTGTCTACTTTATTTTCTTTTTATTTCCTTTGTTTTCTTTGAATAAGATGCTACGGTTATTTAAGGCCAGCTCAATTGATGTTTGGTGGATGTGAGTGTTTTTTTTTTTTTTTTTTTTTTTTTCCCGCCTATATTGAGTCTTGGGTTCAAGTTCCATCAGATGGTAAAAAAAAAAAAAGATATTGCAAGTAATAGCGGTCTAAGTCTTGATCCAATAAGATATTGAATAATTATTTGTATTCTTTTTTTTCTTGCTAATTAATTATTTATATGCTTAATTGAGACAATTGTGGGATTATTAATTGATACAATTGTATGATTATGTCCCGAGATGTTCTTGTATTCATTTATGTAAGGGTAATATAATATTCATAGAGAGGTCAATCAAGAACATCGCTTGTTTCGTTTGAGGACCGCAATTTAAATTTTATGAGAGAAAATACTGTAACAGAACTTTTAAATTTAAATTTCTCTTTAGAGAGAAAATACTGTTTGAACAAAAATTAAAGTGGCTTAAATCCTCAAACCAAACATGTAGGAATTTCATAACTCCCAACCAAAAGATAAAAAATAAAATAAATTTAAATGAGTATCTGGCAACAAAGCATCATTAGAGGTGCTATTATATATTAAGGAAAACTAACACACAATATTTAGACCGAGACACATAATTTGCTTTCTACGGTCCCACTTTGTTTTCATAGATGATGGATAAATAAATGATAACTTATGAGAATGAAAACGACAAGGTCACAATGAACGACATAAACTAGGAAAACATCAATGTCTCTTATAAACGACAACGTCATGCAAAAAGACCGCGCATCCTACGGCGTAACTTTCCAAAAACGACAACTTATAAACGACAAAGTTATGAAGACGACGTCAAATTCTTTTATTGAAGCGCAAACGACGTCAAGTTGTTCATTAGTGAACGCTTTACAATACAAATGACAATACAAATGAAAGAATCTACAGCGTCTACTATAAATGAAAGAATCTACAGAGTCTACTATAAATGAAAGAATCTACAGAGTAGACTACATATTACAATACAAATGACAACAACATAATCAAACGACGCCATATATATTATATAAAGGACGAGATCTTTAAAAGTAAACGACTTATGGAAATTGCAACAGCCGTCTCCTAATCAATTCGATATTCAGCTATGTTGTTCATTAGTGAACGCTTTGGTTTAGAGAAAAGAAAAATAAACATATATAAATGGTTTGTTTGCGAGGCTTCTGTTCAAAAAGTAGTTAGAAAATCGACGTCACATATCAACGACAGCCAACAATGCATCTGTAATCAGAGATTGACAACTCTCATATTGACGACACTGCCATGAAAAAAATATATATTGCAGGTGAAAAGGAGAATGTGTTAAGAACGACAAATCTCAAGAAAACAACGACGTCGCTTACAGGCGACTACAACAATAATAAAACGACAAAATTAGAAAAAACGACAGAAATAGATCAGAACGACAACAATTAGGTAAAACGACAACATCTTACAAGGATGAGAGATGACGGGTGATTAAATGCTTGCAATAGCGAAAAAAATAGTTGAAAATCTCGCGAGGCATGGAATTTTTCTGAAGATTTTGAAATGAGTTCCAAACATGCCCATTAATCATGCATATATATTTATTTATAATTTGAAACGACTACAAGTTTGTCTCTTAGAGTAAGAACTAGTTAAAGAACACGTGCTATGAAATGAATTTTGAAAGAATAGATGGATGTGTGTAAAGAAAGTGCTCTGCTATATTTCACACATGAATAATACAAAACCAAAAGCAAGTTTATATACAATACTTTGTCTAACGGCTATATGCTAACCAACCGTAATAGTAATATAAGAAGGGAAAGAATGATTCCTAAAGGAAACAAATCATTTCCTGAAACCAAGCATTAAGGCATATTAATTCTAGATGGTGTGAATCCATGAGAGACAGCTATGCATTGTGCTAAGTTTGCAGTAGGAGAGTTGACTCTTTTCTTGGTGTCTATCAGCATCTCATGATTTGACTTGGTATCTCGTTGATTTGGAACTGATTTGGTAAAGATCTTTATCACTATGCACGTGAAAGTAATCGTGTATTAAGTTTTAATTGTCGTGTTATTTATAAAAACATATAAAAGCCTAAAAAAAATTAATTTTTTTTTTAAAAAAAAAGTTTTAGGGCAAGTAGGTAAAAAAAAAAAAGGGGAAAAAAGGACTAAAATGAAAGGAAAACAAAACCTTAGGGAGTAAAAAAAATTGTAGCAATGCAGGTACTGTTCACTATATAATTAGAATATTAAATAAATATATTATAATTTATAACTATATTATAAATTAATATGAAGAGTAATTATGAAAAAAAAAAAAAGAATTTAGAATGACCATTCCTCTTATACGAGGAATGAATAATGATTCACTCAAAATGGGTGAATGACCATTCCTTTTGAATTATCATTCATTTCTTATAAATTCAACCAAACATCAAATTAAAATTTCATTTTATTCTATTCAATTCCTTTCTACCCAACCAAACACACTCTAACTTTTTCGAAAGAGAGAATAGAATAAAAAATAGAAAAGAAAGTTTGTGTTTGTAAGAAAAAGATATTTTCCGCCGAAAAATGAACACTTGGGGAAAAACAGTATCTCCAAACGACAAACACTAAAGTAAAAGAGCAATATAACCCCAAACGACAAAAATGAAAAAAGAGAGACATATCTTGGAAACGACAATGCCACTTATAAACGACGATATGACAACAATGTAATAAATCGAATACATACATATATATGTGCGCGCCGCATACATATAAAGACGAATTGTCTAGGCAGAAAGTGATACCTCTATAACAAAAGACAGAAATTTAGAAAACGACAAGCTCAGAGAAAACGACAGTGTATTAAAAACTACAATGTTAAAAAGCTACAATGAGATAAGAAACGACGTTGTTTTAAAAACCACAACGTCTTCGAAAATGACATCTTCGCTATAACAGTCATAAAAAACGTAAAGACCAAAAAGCTAATAAAACATATGATTATTCTTACGGATACCTTAATTTACCCCTTAAATTTTTAAAATTTATTTTGCTTTTTAAATTTTAAATTATTTTCTTTAAAGCCCTTTTTATAAGAATATCTAAAATGAAATGAAAAAAGAGGAGATTAAGTATAGTTATATGGTCTTTATCTATTTTTAAATATAAATTTAAATAAAAGGTCATGTTACTTTGTTATTCTCGTTTTTTCTATCAGTTTTTAATAAAAATCACCATAGAAGAAGTTAAGCGTGAATAATTCACAATTTAAAAGGTAAAGTCGAGTTTTTAAAATTTAGAGGTAAATGAAGAGTGATTTTAAAATTTAGAGATATCACTCATAATAATCCTAAACAAAACATTATTACTTTTGAAAAAGAATCAATTTCTGAAAACGACAACACTTGAAAAACTGTAATGTTGTAGTAAACTTCACCCAAAAAACGACATTAAGTATAATTAAAACGACAAGACTCAATAATAGAATAATGCGCTTTTCTAATATCTAATCTCATTTAATAATTTATTATTGTTTTGAAAACTAAGAAAATACAAAATTAAAAAGAAAAATTTTAAATGAGATTAAAAAGAAAGAGTTTTATTAATCTTTAAAATGGTGTACAAATAAAAGGATTTTAGTGCCTATTTATAAAAAAAATTTAGCACTATTCATTATTATTATTATTATTACGATAACTTACGGTTGTTATTTTAACTGTTTGGTACAGGGCACAGTAACTTCTGATTGATTGGTATAATAAGTTTGACATATTAAAATAATAATTTTGACTGATTGAAATAATAATTTTAACTGATTTATATAATAATTTTAATTGAGGTGGATAATTATTATTTATAATAAATATCTAATAAATATATATATATTTTTTTTCAAAAAACAATTTCTTTTGTAACATCACGATACCAAGGTATAGATTAAGACAGCAATACACCCGATCACGCCACTCTCAAACGCAAATCTGTTTTCCAAAAAAAAAAGAAAAAGAAGAAAAAGAGGAAGAAAGAGGAAGAACTCTATCTCTCTGCCAGAAAATGGCTCAGCCCTCGCCGGAAAACCTGATCCTCGTCGACGTAGAGCCGAACGGGATCGCCTCCGTCACGATCAACTGCCCAAAGTCGCTGAACTCGCTGACGAAGGCCATGATGACGGACCTCGCGCAGGCGTTCAAGGCCCTGGACCGCAACGAGTCGGTCAGGGTCATCGTTCTGTCCGGGGCGGGTTGAGCATTCTGCTCCGGCGTGGACCTGACAGCGGCGAAGGACGTTTTCAAGGGCGACGTGAAGGACTTGGGGGCGGACCCGGTGGCGCAGATGGAGCGGTGCCGGAAGCCGATATCGGCGCTGTGAACGGGTTTGCCGTCACGGCGGGGTTTGAGATCGCACTCGCCTGCGATATTTTGATCGCTGCCAAAGGAGCTAAGTTTATTGATACTCACGCAAGGTAATTTGTGAATTTTCAGTGCTGAAGTTGATTTTTTGAGCTTAATTTCGATTTTGAGCTGCAATATGGACCGGAGATTCTGATTTGTGTTGAGATCGTGATGTTTAAAATGAGTGGTTTTTATCAAGTGAAGTGGAAAAGCTTGGAATTTGATGCGAAAAGGACCATGTGTAATGTGTGATTTTCTTGCCCAAGTGAATATTGGGCGCTTAATTTCGGGCTTGAGCTGAAACTTGATGACGAAGTTTTGATTTTTGTTAAGTGAAACTTTTTTGCTCAAATAAAGGAAAAGTTCGGAACTTGATGGAAAAAGCCATGTTTTTTTAGTACTTTGATCAGTGTAACTATATTCAAGTTAGATAGTTGTGTTTTTCTTGCTTAAGTGGATATTTGGATAGATATTCAAAACTTTGGTTTAAAAAGCGGGTTTTTTTCTTTCCTTTTTTTTTTTTTTTTTTGTTAATATGTGATGTCCAAAAATAAGTAATTTTAATCGAATAAAGGGGAAAAGGTTAGGAATTTGATGTAAAAAGCCATGTTTTTGGGTACTTGATTTTGTATTTTCTAGCCTAAGGTGTATATTTTGCGCTTAACTTGTGTATTTAAGCTGTATTTAATTGTGAATTGTTTCTGTTGGCGATGAAAAGACTTTTCGTTGTGTGTGTGCCTGTGGTGTTCTAAAATGCATACTTGGCAAACGTAGCAAAAACTCAGCAAAGGGGTGCTTTGATTCAAGGGTTTTGTTTCAATGGTTCTGCATGATTCAAACCATGGTTTTTGGTTCTGCTACAGTGTTTTCTCTCACAATAAATTTAAATTTCAAACGTCAGAATCATGAACTATGGTTTGAACTCATGAACTAAACGGACCCTTGTATTTCTACTTATTTGTATTGTGCGGGGAATGGCAGCTATGGATGCTGTAAACAATATGAGCTTGATAGGTTGTTGTTAAACTTGCCGTCACATCTCCAAAAAGTCAACAGATTGGACTCATATAAAGTTGCAATTCCCTTTTCTCATCAACCCTTTTCCTGTTTTTCTTTTTCAAGCACAGGTTCTCTGAATGGTATATGAGCACATTTATTTATTTGTATGTTTTATCAAAATGGTGACCAATTGAATTGTTTGTTTTCCTTCTCATTTATATTCCTCTTGAGCGCTTTGCATTTGGAAATATGTGTTTTAGTTCTCGTATCCCTTGAATGTTTTGACTGAATCTGTTTGTGCCATCTCATTCGTTGAAAACTTCTTGCAGATTTGGGATATTTCCTTCATGGGGACTCTCTCAAAAGCTTTCGCGCATTATAGGACCCAACAAAGCTCGTGAGGTATCACTAACAGCCACGCCTCTGACTGCAGAGGTAGCTGAGAGATTAGGCGTCGTGAACCATGTTGTTGAAGAAGGTCAACTATTGAATAAAGTCCGAGAAGTTGCAGAGGCAATTATTAGAAATAATCAGGATTTGGTGTTGAGATACAAGGCAGTCATAAATGATGGCCTCAAGCTGGACCTGGGTCATGCTCTTTCACTGGAAAAGGTGCCTTTTTTATTTTTTTATTTTTACTTTTGTTTGCAGCCTTTGGCAGTCGATCGCTTTACAAGCTGAATGAAAGTTTAGTGCTATTAATGGTCTCAATCAATTTTCTCTGTATCTCTTCCTTTCAAAATCTTATGCTCTCATAGAATAGGCAGTACTTGGATTACAAATTTTATGAACGTTAGATGCATAATATCAGAATCATAAATGGGCCTTATCCTCAATTGTGGCCTGCCATATTTGCTTGGTAGATTGATTATGTACTGTATTTTTAAAGTAAATACAAGAAGATAACTTAAAACTAAAAGAGAGAGAACAACTAACATCAAGGAAAACAAGAGCATACCAAGTTACCGACTAAGTTGGTATCCACTAGCAATCCTATTCAATGCCAAGCTTCCCACTCTAGATCTATTAGAGTAATAAAGAAGATAATTACAATGTATCAAAATGTGGATGCTAAAAAAAAAAAAAAGAAGCAATACCTGCATTGAAAATTGTCAAAAGGATAACTCTCCAATGGAATCGGACGAGATCTAAACTAAGCACTTTAGCCCAAAGATGCCTCATAAAAAACCTTAGACAGTAAAACTGTATAGGGAAAACCCATCCAAGGAAAAAGAGTGCATGATCTATCTTCTCTTCCCTAATGGTTGAAGTTGAAGACTCCGAACCCTGTCCATTGAAAACATCTCCTTATCAAGCATTCTTGAACCTGTAGAAACAGAGCCGTTCCTTATCTCTCTTCTAGTAATCAAGTTCAAGCACATCTGCAGAGAAGAAAACCAGTTGCTTTGGTGCAATATAGTAAAAGTGCAACCAAGTTCCCTTTTTCTGTTGATCTTTGTTTTCAGGAGAGGGCTCATGACTACTACAATGGAATGACCAAAGAGCAGTTCAAGAAGATGCAGGAATTTAAAGCGGGTCGCGGCTCAAAAAAACCTTCTTCCAAGTTGTAGTAGAATGTTGGCTAACATTGTAATGACCAAAGAGCAGTTCAAGAAGATGCAGGAATTTAAAGCGGGTCGCGGCTCAAAAAAACCTTCTTCCAAGTTGTAGTAGAATGTTGGCTAATGTGTTTCTCTTCTGTTGTAGAAAATAAACGGGTGCGTTTGTTTCTGTTTTTGTTTCCTTTTTTTACGTTTTTCGAGGCTAAAAAATGAAAACGCGTACGTAAAACGCGTTTGGTACAAAATTTTTTAAAAAACAAAAACAAAAACGTTTTTGTCGTTTTCTGAAAATCTGAAAACGGATTAAATCCTTTTTTCATTTTCCTTTTCATTTTCTCCCTTCATTCTTCTCTCTCTTCCCCGCGCAGCTCAGAAGCAAATCCAGCATTTCTCCAAGTCTCCATAGCTCTCTCTCTCTCTCTCTCCCTCTCTCTCTCTCTCTATTTCTATTTCTCAGATATGGTTCGGTTCAAAGCGTCTCTGAAGAAGTCTTGAATCGCTAAGATTGGAACTTTTTCTCGAGCATGAAGTGGTCGCCATGGCAGAGCATGAAGTGGTCACCGTGGCAGAGCATAAAAAGCGGAGGAGAAACGAAGAAGCTCCAGGTGAAGGTGAGCCGATTGGAGCTTTGAGGTTTCGAGTGTGAACTGGAGGAGAGAGAAAGCTGTGGCGCTTGAGGTCAAATGGAGAGGCCCTGACAATAACAAGCCCGGACTGATATTGGTTCCGTTCTTCCACCGGAGATCGTGGCTGAGGCAGAGGAATTTCACCGCCAGGAGATCAAGATTCCGCCAAGGAGAAGCCGTCGTGTGGGACGATGAGTTTACAAACATCTGCAAATTTCCGTTTGGCTCTGATTGGAATTTGGATTTCAGGCTGTTATATGTAAGTTGTAATCAATCAATATATAAATATGATATCGATGAAATGTTTGATGATCGAATCTGGAATTGGAATTGGAATTGGTACAGGGAGAGAGAGGAATCGGAGAGTAAAATGGCGGTTGCGGGGAAGTTGTCGACGAATCTTAGCAGAGACGGCGGAGAGAGTGAGATTGAGAGAGAGCTTCCTATGGGTTTGTTCGGACATTGGAGTTTTATTTGGCTTCTTGAATTTTGTTTGGAGTTTGGGAGTTTCTGATTGTTTTGTATAGAGACAGTGCGAAATGGATTTCAGAGTTTTATTATTTATTTAATATATTTTAATTTTAAATATTTTATTACATGTTTTTAAAATTAGACTACCAAACACAATTTTAGTTTTTTTAAAACTAAAATCAATCTCAGAATAAAACTATCAAACGCATTTTCAGAAATGATTTCAAAATGAAAATGAAAACGTTTTCATTTTTATTTTCATACAAAAAATAAAATTATTTTAGACACACCCATGACATGTTTCGGCAGCCATAAGGTGCTACATTATGTTGTGCTAAAGGGTCATGTGGACTTTGTTAATCAATACAAGTGAACACCTGTTATACGGTTTCCTTTGACCAAATTAATAAAAAAGTTTCTAAGTTATTTATGAAGTCGAATTTATTGCTCGAGTTGGATATAAGCAAATAAGAGTGTGTGTCCACAGTTATAATATGTGGTTGTCAAATATCTAGGTGATGAAGTCCTCTATTTAAATATACCACTCTCAAAAGTCAAAACTTGTGCTTCCTTCTTGTAATTAAAATGAGAAAATTATTGAACTTATTTTTAGAGTGTGTGAATTTTGAATTTTATCGAATACTCTAGATTAATATCCTTTTGATTAATATTATTATTTGCCCAAAAAAGATATTAATCAAGAGATAAAATTCACGTATGGTACTCTTTAAAGATATTTGTCTCTTTTTTCCTAATAAAATATCATTTTGTAGTAATCCCCAATGCCATTGAAAAACAAAAATCTCTTCCTAATGCCCTCTTTCCACACGCCACCTCTCCCATACAAAAATCTCCAACATTTTCTCAACCACCCACATGTATGGTCAAAATATTTTGAAATGGGAATTGATGACTTAATGGTGTGAATGTGAAACTCATCAATTTGGTGTGTTTTTGTCTTACAATCAGTCTCTTTTTTCCACTCTCTAGATTATGCTAATCTCTGTCCATTTTCTTACGTTTCTGGCTGATATTTCTTTTTCCACATTTCTCCTAGCTTTGTCATAGCGTGTTTGATTAGGTGGAAGTTTTTTTTGGCGTCAACATATTGTTCTCAAATGTTTGGCAAACTAAAGCAACTTCCTTACACAATTTCTAGCAGTGTTATTTGAGTGTGGCCTAACTAAAGTAGTATTGCAACTTAATTAACATGTTTTTCACTACTTTCTTTGAAAGAGTCTACGTTTTGTCTTCTTAATAAACAAATCTGAGTCCTTTGATATAAATGAAGTTAAAATCAGCCAATTTTTAGTTAGTACTACAAATATACATTCCTCTGTTTGTAGAAAACTTAGTTCCAGAAAGTTCTCTTTTGCTTTAGTTATGGCTGCCCCTTCTTGTGCTCCTACCTCCCTGATGAAAAAAACATATGATGTTTTCATAAGTTTCAGAGGTGAGGACACTCGTAATGATTTCACTAGCCATTTTAATGCTGCTTTGTGTCGAAAGAAAGTTAAAGCCTACATAGACGAGGATCGTCTTGAGAAAGGAGAGGAAATTTCATCTTCGCTTTTGAGCGCAATTCAGGAGTCAAAGATTTGTGTGGTCGTTTTATCGGGGAATTATGCTTCTTCTTCGTGGTGCTTAACTGAACTCGCTCACATCCTCAGATGCAAAGGGGTAAACAAGCAGCTCGTTGTTCCTGTTTTTTACCATGTCGATCCATCAGACATACGACAACAACGAAACAGCTATGCGGCGGCGTTTGCCAAGCATGAAACTCGCTTTGAGGATGAAAAGGTGCAAATGTGGAGAAATTCTTTGAAAGAAGCAGGCAATATGTGTGGATGGCATGTACCTGTCACTAGGTATGCTACTCTTTATCTTTTGGTATTTAGTTTTGATTTCATTAGAGATTTATGTTATTTCTGGATAACGGCTATTTTCCTTTACTAATATTTAAGTTTTAGCAGTATCATGGATTTTATTTTGACTTAGTTTCCTTGTTAGTTATTTCGTTTGCCTAAAAGTAGGATAGCTTGTAATTGAATTACAGACTTTAGGATGATCATAAATGACTTTAGGCTTCTTCGCTTGGTTGGTAGCGCTTGGGAAACTAAACACTTGTGACTGGGTTCAGGAAAGAAACCCTCATATGGCTATGCCAGCTCTCTGTGGCTCGGTTTTGATAGAAAGTTTGGCTGGTTTGAATTTAAATGGCATGTGTTGTGGAAAGTATGGTTCTATCCGTCCTTTGGACCTTGTGGTTGGAAAGAAACGCGAGAATTTTTTTGGGAAAAGGTTGAGAAAGCAAACTTCACAGCTTCTTTATGGGCTGCATCTGACAAAGCTTATAAGGGTTTCCCCTTTTCTTTGGTTGTAATGAACTGGAAGGATCTAATAGGCTCCATAAGCTTCTTGATTTTTTTGTAGTACTTGTATCTTGTTTTTGTTCTTTTTGGCGAGGATACGTAATCCTCTTTTTTGTCATTGATTCATTTACTCAATATTTTCTCTTCTTGAGTTTGAGTTGTCTTTAGAATTCTCTCCCTTGTTTTCTCTAATCTTGTCTTTTGGTTACGCATAGAAGCATACAAGAAAAGAAAAAACAACCACAAGCTTGAAGCTTTTTATTTGGTTTGAATGTTCTTGTCGTTCATTAATTTTCTTTTGTCAAGTGTAAAAGTTGGGTGATATTAATTGTCAACGCTCTTCATTATCCATATTTGTGGTGTATAATTGGCTTCTTGTCTCTGTTATTACATTAAATACGCAGTATTTTGACATCAATTTGCTTTGAATAAAAAAAAAAAAAAAAGAATACAAAAACAAAAGACTACAAGTGAAATACAGTTTTGCAAAACGTTGATAGGATTATGATAGTTATCTTAGGACTTGGTTATCAATATAATAAGTGGTTAGTCGATGATAGGCTCCGAGAAGTTAGTTGGTTAGGTGATTGTTTAGTGTTGCTACTTGTTAGTATTCTCTTAAGCATTATCAGTTGTTAGAGGGATTAGTAGTATAAACGGAAGAGGTTAGCAGTCAGTGGGAGTTATGGACTGATTTGTGAGAGTTTGGGGAAACCCTTGGGAGAGTGCAGCCTCTCGAATGCTGCTGGTTACTGAGTATTGTAGTTAGCTTAGTAGTTCTTATTTGTTCATCTTTTCATTGTTATTCAATAAAGATAATTTCTTCCCTGTTCATTCTTAAGAATTGGTGAGGTTCTTATCAAACTTCCCTCCTTTCCTGATAAAGAGCCCACTCATGCAAAATAGCTTTGTGACCATTGGTTGTTAGCCTTTTGCTTCGTATGCAAGATAAATTAATCAATTTCATGCAAGGCATTTGATGTATATGTTTTATTGGTTCTTACTAATTCTACTTTTTTGTTGTGTGTGATAGATCCAAGTCTAAAGCAGTTGAGGAAATTGTCGAAGACATTCTAAAAAAGTTGGATAACATGTCTTCTAAAGATGATTTCAAGAATCTGGTTGGAATTGATCAACGGCTTCAGAGAATTGAACAATTGCTGTATTTCAACTTGTTAGATGTTCGTATTATAGGCATTTGGGGCATGGGCGGCATTGGAAAAACAACCCTCGCTGAGGTCATACTAAATCGCTTTGCTCATCAGTTTGAAAGTAGTTGTTTGCTTCGGAACATCAAGTCAAAGCCACATAAACTTGACAAGTTACAAAAGAAACTTTTCTCTGAGTTGTTGGAGGAGCATGTAGAAAATGTCAATCAATTTGTAAAGGATAGGCTTCAGCGTACGAAGGTGCTTGTCATCCTTGATGATGTAGATGATGTAGAGCAATTAGAATATTTGGTTAGAGATCGCGATTGGTTTGGTCATGGGAGTAGAATCATCATAACAACTAGAGATAAGCAGGTATTGAATAATATTCTTGCTGATGGAATATATGAGGTTGATGAACTAAATTTCGATGAAGCTCGTCAACTATTTTATACTAAAGCATTTAAACAAAACACTCCCTCACAAGTTTATGTAGAAATTTCAAAACTTGTGGTGACTAAGTATGCTAAAGGCGTTCCCTTAGCCCTTAAAATTTTGGGTTGTCACCTTTATTCCAAAAGCGTAGAAGAATGGGAAAGTGAACTGAGAAAGTTGGAAAATATTCCCCACGACAAAGTCCAGAATGTATTGAAAATAAGTTACGATGGACTAAGTTACGATGAGAAAAATCTATTTCTCGATATTGCATTTTTCTTTACTGGTGCGGAACAAGATGTTGCAAAAAGAATTCTTGATAGTTATCGTTTGGGTGTGGCTATGGGAATCAGAGTTCTGATCGACAAGTCTCTCATAACTATTGACCGTTCCAACCGGCTGTCAATGCATGATTTGGTACAAGGTATGGGCATTGAAATTGCTCGTCAACAATCTCCTGATGAGCCTGGAGAGCGTAGTAGGCTATGGTTTGCTGAAGATGTTTGTAATGTCTTGAAAAATAATACAGTGAGTACCATGTACACTAAAGTTTCCATACTCTGTGTTTCTCTGTTGCATGCTTATATTTGCATTTTGTCAATTTCAGGGGACCAAAAAAATTCAAGGAATGTCCATGGACATGTCCAAAATTAGTGCTGCCATAAGCCTGGGACCTAAAGTTTTCAAAACAATGTGCAATCTAAAATTTCTCAAGTTTCATGATCATATTTGTGTTGAGAGCAAACTACACTTTCCAGAAGGCCTTAAATATCTTCCTGATCAGCTCAGATATCTTCACTGGGATAATTGTTCTCTAAAGACTTTGCCTCTAAAATTTTGCCCCCAAAATCTTGTTGAGCTGCATTTGACTAACAGCAAGCTAAAGAAACTCTGGGATGGCGTTCTGGTATGATTTAGTTTCGACTGGTTCTAAATATCTAGTGTAAATTGGCATGATATTATTTACTTTTTTTTTTTCTTTCGTGACAGCATATCGAGAGCTTAACATTTCTAAATCTTAAAGAATCTGAGAACCTTACTGAAATTCCAGACCTCTCTTGGGCACTAAATTTGAAAAAAATAGATTTGAGTCACTGTACACATCTCGAGGATCTTCCAAGCAGCATTGGCAAGTTGGAGTCACTGCAGTTTCTAGATTTATACGGCTGCTCAAACTTTGACAAGTTTCCAACACTTCCAAAGAATATAAGAAATTTGGATATGGCTGAGACTGCAATACAGAATGTTCCCCCATCAATTGAGCATCTCTCTCATCTCCTGGTGTTTGATTTAACAGATTGCAAAAGGCTCAATAGCCTTCCGACCAACTTCTTTAAGTTAAAATCTCTCCGACAGCTTTATCTCAAATGTTGTATTGGATTAGAGTACTTGCCAGAAATTTTGGAGCCCATGGAACATCTGGTAGTGTTTGAGATGCAAAAATCGGGGATTAGACAGTTGCCCTTGTCAATCAAAAAAGTAGTTGGGATTACAAGTTTAGAACTGCAAAACACCAGTATATTTGAAATACCTGATTCGCTCTTCTCTTTACTCACATTAGAATCATTAGATCTCTCTGAAACAAATATTATTAAAATACCTGAAAGCATCAAACTTTCCAAGTTGAGATCCTTGGACGTAAGTTGTTGCAAGTTCCTTCAATCAATACCCGAACTTCCGTTGTCCATAAAGCGAGTTAATGCACGGGGATGCACATCCTTGGTGATGGTGTCAAATTCATGGAGTCTACTCGCAGAAGAGCGTACTCAAAACTTGTGCTGTATGTTTTCAATTTCATTTGATGGTTGCTTAAAATTGGATCGCAAGAACATCATAACTGAATTTCAGATCAGAGCTCTATCCACTACAAAGTTTTTAGTACCACCGAGACGTAAGGTATATATGTATTCTTTCTCTTGTATAAATAAACAATTGATTAACTTTCATGTTTGATATTTCTCTGCTGCTTAAAGTTGGATCATAAGAACATCATGACTGAGTTTCAAATTAAAACTTTGCCCGCTACAAGGGAACTTGAAGTATTCAGAAGTGATAAGAGATATCTCTTCTTTCTCTGGCTAAAATACATGTTTATTTTGGTATTTGTTATTTCAGGGTTGGTTAAAGTTGGATAACAAGAAAATCATGAGTAAATTTTCGGCTGCCAGTTTGCGCACCGAAATACTACATGAAGTACCTAGACCTGAAAAGGTACATCTCATCTTTCAATTTTCAAGATAAATGAACTAGTTTTCATATTTGAAGTTAACATGATCTGTTTATGGGACAGGATAGGCATTTGGCTCAGCATGAAGTTCTTGTTTGTTATCCAGGAGATGAAATTCCAGAGTGGTTTTGCTATCAAAATGTGGGATGTTCAATAAACATGAAGCTTCCTCCACTCTGGTATACTTCCAACTACTTCTTGGGTTTTGGCTTTTGCTTTGTTGTCGAAAATGCCCATAATCGCGATCATGAAAAGGAGGTATATTTGAACTGGGAAATCTATTACAAAACCAACTATGATTATGTAAGACACTACCAATGTGTCTTGGGGTCCACATGGTATGGAAGCAGTCAGGACATAAACCAGGTGGTAATGACCACACATGTGGATATCGGTGCATTTGACTTTGATGCATTAATAGAGATGTCATTTCATTTTAGTTTTAGTGATCCATCAAAAAGCATAAAAAGGAGTGGAATCCGGCTGCTATGTCTCCGAGACGCAATTGAATTTGGAATCGCCAGTGTCATTACAGACGAGCTGCAACCAAATGGATTTTGGAAGAATATATTATATTATTTACATGGTTTTCCGGTATTCCAATCTAGGCAACAACTTTGTGAGAAGTTGTTGAGTTCCAATATACAACAGAGGTACAAGGAATTATGGCTGATGCTTGCTTGGGACTTTTTGCCGGTACGAGAAGTTGTTAATCGTCAAATGGATGTGGCAGACACAACTTGCCCACTCTGCGGTATGATTTTGGAAAGTGCTACCCATCTATTTCTGTATTGTCAGAGTGTTCGACCACTTTGGTTCATGTCGCGATGGTGTCTCCACACAAATTCCCTCATCTGTGATTCCATGGCTTCTTTTCTTGAAATGGTGTTATTTGGTGATCCAAACTCAAACATGCATTTCGATGTGGAATTTTTACTTTATGCTTCTATACTCGTTGATGCTATTTGGCTTGCAAGGAATAAGCTCATTCGTGACGCGAAGGGGTGTAACATTGCGGATATCCATAACTCTGTCCAAGCTAAATTCAATCATGTAACAATTCAGCTCAACCATCATGGCTCTTGTAACTCTGTTTCTAGAGCTATTGTGAAGGACTCCTATATGATTGATCCATATCCTAAGAGAGCTAAACTTTCCGATTCCCTTTGACTAGTTACTGCCATTTCTCAACTTGATTGGAGGTAATTATATATTGAATTCTCTATTTTTCGTAAAATATTCCACTTATTGTAGAATTTCATGATTTTTTATTTCCTTAATTATCCCAAACTAAGACAGAAGGGAAGGCTATAGGATGAAACTAACGCTGTTTTTTTCGAGCCCTAAAAGGTATCGGTTGATGTGATCTATAATACTGATCTCTAATACGGTATAAAAGAGAATCTCATCGGTATTGTGGTCATGTTATCGACTTAATCAAGTTCTATTAATTTTATATGTAAATACAAATTTCATTACGATATGATTTTGATGTGATTTGTCAATACAGTACAATACCGATATTCTGTGGTCATGATATCGGTTTTATATTCTGTTGTACTGCAGAGCCTTTACAACCTGAGGGCTAGGAAGGTTGTTGTGGTGAATGTGGGACCCATTGGATGTATACCATATCAGAGAGATACAAATCCTGCGGCTGGGGACAGCTGTGTGGAACTCCCAAATCAGCTAGCAAAGTCATTCAACACCCAATTGAAGAGCCTTGTTTCAGAACTCAGCACCACTCTTGAGGGATCAAAGTTTGTTTATGCAGATGTTTATAACATTGTCCAAGATATCATTGACAACTACAAAACATATGGTGTGAATACTCGTCGATACTCGCCACATCACATCTGAATCATACTAAAATTAAAAAAATGCAAATTTAACAGAACTTGATAGAAATCAAACGGTCGAATACTGTACATATAGTATTGATAAGAGTCTTAAACCATTTTGTGACAGGTTTTGAGAATCAAAATTCTGCATGCTGCTACAGTGCTGGGAGATTTGGAGGTTTGATTCCATGTGGGGCCCCATCAAAGGTGTGTTTGGACAGATCAAAATATGTGTTTTGGGACGCATACCATCCGTCTGATGCAGCTAATGTTATAATTGCAAAGCGTCTATTGGATAGAGACTCTTCTGGCATTTCACCTGTGAACGTTTGCCAACTTTGCCAATCTTGAATCTTGATCCACCAACTCCAATCCAAAATTAATGAAATAAAATTTGTATCATGTTATATCATTACATTTCTATATTTAATAACCAACCACCATAGTATATATAACAAATATTGTTATGATTCATCCATATAAGATGTAAAAGTAAACAATATAAAAAAAAAACAACGTAATATGACAGTATTGAACATAACGTTTGACGTAACATTATAATCATTCAATGTAAACACACGTTGTCTTTTTGGTGTATATACATTAAAAGCGCGCATTTTTTTTAAACACTTTATATGTCTTTTGGTATATTTGAGAACATAGATGACTTTGTATTTTATACGTGTCTTCTAATTAGACTTGCAATTTAAATGTGACTTATCAATTGTTCTTGAATGAGTTGCAAAACTAGTGACACTTAAAATTATAAAGAAATATCTAACTTAAATAGAACGATTCCGAGAGGAAACAATGGTTTTGGAGTTTTGGAGAGTAACAATTTTCTTTCACAGAATTAATTGTAACATTACAAACCAACAATGTCTGAGAAACAACATACTTAATAGCAAACATACGACAAACTATAAGTGTAAACGATAGCATATCTAAAAGGACAACGCATTTTGAAACCAACGTCTCGAACAACGTCGACATACGAAAAAAGGACAACATAAAACAAACGACAAATAATCAAAGGATTGCGATTAGCACAAATGTCTACTTTATTTTCTTTTATTTCTTTTGTTTTCTTTGAATAAGATGTTGCGGTTAATTAAGGCAGCTCAATTGATGTTTGGTGGATTTGAGTTTTCTTTTCCCTATATATTGAGTCTTGGGTTCAAGTTTCATCAGATAGTAAGTAAGTAAGTAAAAAAAAAAAAAAAAAAAAAAAAAAAAAAAAAAAAAGAAGGAAAGATATTGCAAGTAATAGCGGTCTAAGTCTTGATCCAATAAGATATTGAATAATTATTTGTATTCTTTTTTTTCTTGCTAATTAATTATTTATATGCTTAATTGAGACAATTGTGGGATTATTAATTGATACAATTGTATGATTATGTCCCGAGATGTTCTTGTATTCATTTATGTAAGGGTAATATAATATTCGTAGAGAGGTCAATCAAGAACATCGCTTGTTTCGTTTGAGGACCGTAATATAAATTTTGTGAGAAAAAATATTGTAATATAGAGTGCGTTTGGAGCTCATTTTAAAATAATTTTGTTTTTTGTATGAAAATGAAAATGAAAACGTTTTCAATCTCAGACAGAAATCATTTTTGAAAATGCGTTTAGTAGTTTTATCAAGATATTGTTTCAGTATAAAAAATCTATTAATGTCTATATCTCTCTCTCTCTACTCGGGAGAGGATAAAACGGAAACAAAAAATGAAAAATGACTAAAAGTCATTTTTCATTTCTCTTTTATTTTACACTAAACTAAAAAATCATTTTTATTTCCGTTTTTTATCTTTAATTGTGCCAAACGCCGTTTCTCTTTTGTTTTCATTTTTTTCTCGAAAAATGTAAAAAAATAAATAAAAACAACTTCAAACACACCCATAATTTTTAAATTTAAATTTTTTTTGAAAGAAAATACTGTTTGAACAAAAATTAAAGTGGCTTAAATCCTCAAACCAAACATGTAGGAATTTCATAACTCCCAACCAAAAGATAAAAAATAAAATAAATTTAAATGAGTATCTGGCAACAAAGCATCATTAGAGGTACTATTATATATTAAGGAAAACTAACACACAATATTTAGACCGAGACACATAATTTGCTTTCTACGGTCCCACTTTGTTTTCATATATGATTCATAAATAAATGATAACTTATGAGAATGAAAACGACAAGGTCACAATGAACGACATAAACTAGGAAAACATCAATGTCTCTTATAAACGACATAAACTAGGAAAACATCAATGTCTCTTATAAACGACAACGTCATGCAAAAAGACCGTGCATCCTACGGCGTAACTTTCCAAAAACGACAACTTATAAACGACAAAGTTATGAAGACGACGTCAAATTCTTTTATTGAAGCGCAAACGACGTCAAGTCATAAGCCTCGGAAAACGACTCCTCAGGAAAACGACTCCTCAGAATAGAACAGCGTCTACTATAAATGAAATAATCTACAGAGTAGACTACATATTACAATACAAATGATAACAACATAATCAAACGACGCCATATATATTATATAAAGGACGAGATCTTTAAAAGTAAACGACTTATGGAAATTGCAACATACGTCTCCTAATCAATTCGATATTCAGCTATGTTGTTCGTTAGTGAACGCTTTGGTTTAGAGAAAAGAAAAAGAAACATATATAAATGGTTTGTTTGCGAGGCCTCTGTTCAAAAAGTAGTTGGAAAACGACGTCACACGTCAACGACAGCCAACAATGCATCTGTATAATCAGAGATTGACAACTTTCATATTGACGACACTGCCATGAAAAAATATATATTGCAGGTGAAAAGGATAATGTGTTAAAAACGACAAATCTCATGAAAACAACGACGTCGCTTACAGGTGACTACAACAATAATAAAACGACAAAAATTAGAAAAAACGACAGAAATAGAGCAGAACGACAACAATTAGGGAAAACGACACCATCTTACAAGGATGATAGATGACGGGTGATTAAATGCTTGCAATAGCGAAAAAAATAGTTGAAAATCTCGCAAGGCATGGAATTTTTCTGAAGATTTCAATTCATCAACGTTTTTATTTTCCAAGTAAATTCCAACCCAACTTTACCTCATTCAGTTGCGTTAAAGTCACATCAAGCCATGGTATTTTGTTCCAAAACAATTTTTTTTTCTTTTAATTTGTTCATTTTGTGTTGCTTGAAAAATATTAATCATGCATTTATATTTATTTATAATTTGAAACGACTACAAGTTTGTCTCTTAGAGTAAGAACTAGTTAAAGAACACGTGCTATGAAATGAATTTTGAAAGAATAGATGGATGTGTGTAAAGAAAGTGCTCTGCTATATTTCACACATGAATAATACAAAACCAAAAGCAAGTTTATATACAATACTTTGTCTAACGGCTATATGCTAACCAACCGTAATAGTAATATAAGAAGGGAAAGAATGATTCCTAAAGGAAACAAATCATTTCCTGAAACCAAGCATTAAGGCATATTAATTATAGATGGTTCGCTGATTCAAATTTTTAATTCGAGTTGAAATGTGATTTTATATGAAAGCTTTTTACTTATCACTATATACGTGAGGAGTAATCGTGTATTAAGTTTTAATTATTGGGTAAGTAGGTAAAAAAAAAGGGAAAAAAAGGACTAAAATAAAAAGAGCACAAAACCTTAGGGAGCAAAAAAAAAAAAAAAAAATTGTAACAATGTAGGTATTGTTTACTACTGTAGTGTTTTCAACTAAAACGACGCGGTTTTGGTTGAAAAAAACGCTTGAACAATAAAGCCCTATTCATTTTACCGATTCGAGTTTAGAATTTAAGTTTTCTTACAGTAAAAAGCTCTCAGAAACAGTCACATCTAACTTTTTTGCTATAGTAAAAAACTCACATAAAGTCACATCTCAACTCAAATTAAAAACTCGAATCAGCGAACTAAAAGGGCCCTAAAATTTTTTATTCTTATATATGTGTAGATACATTAAATGTTACGACCGAATATTCCCATTATATCACAAGCATACATATAGTAGGATATACAAAATTAAAGGAAAAAAAACTAAAATTAAAGTTCAGAATATTTTGTGATAAAACTTATAATTTGAAGGGCAATTGTGTAATTTATCCTTTTCTTTGCGACAAATACTTTAGGATATAGATGATAGATGACACATGACAATTTTGAACAAAATATAGCAAAGTAAAGGTCGTTTAGTAGGAGGAATGGATTGGTGGAAGGATGGATAGGATATGAGGAAAAGAAAGTGGAAAAAAAGGATGGATTGTAGTTTTCTAAAATTTACTTGGTATGATAGAAAGAATGATTTTTGTTATCATTCTCTCTTGTTTGGTATTGAAAAGAAGAAAGGAGGAGAATATTAGTTTGATTTGTAAGATTACCATATTGCGCACATGCTAAATAAACTACCTCATATATTTATGCTCCGTTTGTTTCGAGGGTTTTAGTTTCGTTTAAGATCATGATTCTTAGTTCACTACAGCGTTTTTTTTTCATAAAAAATTTAAATTTCAAAAATCAGAATCATGAATCATAGTTCTGAATCTATAAATTAAACGCCACCTTATAGTTTTTAAAACATTTAATTTAAATGTAACTAATTCATACTTTAAATATTAAATATATTGCAATTGATAATTTACAGGGTTAAGTTAAATGCTTATAGTTAGTTTCATAAAATAATTGCTTCACAGTTATGTAAGTTTTATGAACAAGAGTGTTTTACTAAAATTAAAAAATAAAAAAAGAAAAAAGTTACATTCGATACAAATACGAATAAATTTTTTATATATAAAGCAACGCAAAACAAAAGGTCGAAAAAAATAAATAAATAAAAACCTTAAAATAGTAAGAAAAAAGAGGAAAGAAGAGGTAAAGTTGTAATTTTGATTCTTGGTAAGTCTCTCTCTTCATTCCCTTCATTTCTGTCCATATATGGAAGGATGAATTTTTGGTGGGACCCATGAAAAACACAATCGTTTCGTTTTTCCTTTCCTTAGTCCAATCCCTCCTAGCAAACAAAGGAAGACTTAACATCGGTAATATGGGTCACGACATGACGACATGATTAAAAAACGATACGAATTTTACGGATTAGGGTTGAGAAAAAAGAGGTTCGGATCAGAATTGAGTCGATCTGAAATTGACATGAAAAACACGGATCAATTTCAGGTTGGACCCGTTTAACCCGAACACGACACGAAACTCGTAAAAAATTAAAAAATACATAATCATTTCATATTTTAAATTTTATTATAAACTTGTGATATCATGATAGTTATACTCAAAATCTTATACTATTATTTGCTTGATTTCAATGGATGTTATTGAAATTTAGTGTGTTATGAATTTTAAGTTATTTCTAATATGTAAAAAACTAAATAAAAGTATAAAATTTTCGTGTCAATTTTAGATTCACGGGTCAATTTCGTGTCACGGGTCATTTTCGGGTCGTGTCGTGTTCGTGTTGCGGTTTTTAAAAAATTTCGTGTCACGGGTCGTGTTCGGGTTGACTGTAAATTTAAAAAGAAACGATCAAAACACGAAGCGAACACGAAACGTGACATGAATTGCCACCCCTAGGATGACTACACACTTTCCATCGAATGATTTCCTTCTTTCCAAAGAAAGAACAGAATAAAAAATAGAAAAAAGAAAAGAGGTTGTGCTTAGAGTTGTTTTTATTTTTTATATTTTTTGAGAAAAAAATGAAATTAGGAGAGAAACGACGTTTAACACAATTAAATATAAAAAAATAAAAATAAAAATGATTTTTTAATTTAATGTAAAATTTGAGAGAAATGAAAAATGATTTTTAATCGTTTTCATTTTTTGTTTATGTTTTCTCCTCTCTCGAGTAGAGATAGACATTAATGGATTTTTTATACTGAAAATAATCTCTTAAAAAAATTACCAAACACATTTTTAAAAATAATTTATGTCTGAGATTAAAAACGTTTTCATACAAAAAATAAAATCATTTTAAAATAAGTTCTAAACACACCTAAAAAATGAACAGTTGGGGAAAAACAGTATCTCCAAACGACAAAAAGAACAATATGACCCCAAACGACAAAAATGAAAAAAGAGAGACATATCTTGGAAACGACAATGCCACTTATAAACGACGATATGACAACAATGTACCAAATCGACAATATAATGCATACATATATATGTGCGCGTGCGGCATACATATAAAGACGAATTGTCTAGGCATAAAGTGATTACCTCTATAACAAAAGACAGAAACTTAGAAAACGACAGGCTCAGAGAAAACGACAGTGTATAAAAAACTACAATGTTTAAAAACCACAATGAGATAAGAAACGAGGTTGTTTTAAAAACCACGACGTCCTAAAAAATGACATCGTCGCTTATGAAGAGTCATAGAAAACGTAAAGACCAAAAAGCCAATAAAACAAATGATTATTCTTACCGGAACTTTAACATAATTCTTAATTTATCTTTTAAATTTTAAAAATTTATTTTGCTTCTTCAACTATAAATTGTTTATATTTAAAGTCTTTTTGTAAGAATATTTGTTAAAATAAAACGAAAAAAAGAGTTAAGTGTAGTTATATGATTTTTATATTTTTCAAACATCTAAACAAAAAGGTCATGTTATTTTGTTATTTTCGTTTTTGCTTTCAGTTTTTAATAAAAATTACCACAAAAGAAATTAATCGGGAATAATTTACAGTTCAAAAGATAAAGTGAGAGTTTTTAATTTTAGACGATAAATTGAGAATAATCCTAAAATTTAAAGATATTGGACAAAACATTTTTGCTTTTTTAAAAAGGAATCAATTTCTAAGAATGACAACACTTGAAAAACTGTAATGTCATAATAAACTTCAATCAAAAATACGACACTACGTATAATTAAAACGATGAGACTTAATAATAGAATAGCGCGCATATCTAATATCTAATCTCATATAATAATCTAATATTGTTATTAAAATTAAGAAAATACAAAATTAAAAAAAAAATTAGAGAGACAAATTAAATTGAAATTGTGTACAAATGAAAGGATTTTAATGCTTATTTATAAGAAAAATTTTGGCACTTTTCATTATTCTTATTATTTACACAATACGATTACTATTTTGATTGTTTGGCATCGTAATTTTAATTGATTGGCACGGTAATTTCTGATTTGATTGACACAACAACTTTAACTGATTAAAATAGTAACTTTAACTAATTGTATTGTAATTTTAACTAAACTGCATAGCTACTATTCAAAATAAAATGTTTTTTTTTTATTTAAACAATTTCTTTTGTAACATCACGATCTGTTTTAGTGGAATCGGTCCAATCTGAAGTGGATAAACCTTGCACGCACTCCAATACACCATGGTATGGATTGAGACGACAATACACCCGATCACACCACTCTCAAACGCAAATCTGTTTTCCAAAAAAAGAAAAGCAAGAAAAAGAGGAAGAAAGAGAAAGAACTCTCTCTATCTCTCTGCGAGAAAATGGCTCAGCCCTCGCCGGAAAACCTGATCCTCGTCGACGTAGAGCCGAACGGGATCGCTTCCATCACGATCAACCGCCCAAAGTCGCTGAACTCGCTGACGAAGGCCATGATGACGGACCTCGCGCATGCGTTCAAGGCCCTGGACCGCAACGAGTCGGTCAGGGTCGTCGTTCTGTCCGGGGCGGGTCGAGCATTCTGCTCCGGCGTGGACCTGACGGCGGCGGAGGACGTTTTCAAGGGCGACGTGAAGGACTTGGGGGCGGACCCGGTGGCGCAGATGGAGCGGTGCCGGAAGCCGATAATCGGCGCTGTGAACGGATTTGCCGTCACGGCGGGGTTTGAGATCGCACTCGCCTGCGATATTTTGATCGCTGCCAAAGGAGCTAAGTTTATTGATACTCACGCAAGGTAATTTGTGAATTTTCAGTTCTGAAGTTGATTTTTTGAGCTTAATTTCGATTTTGAGCTGGAATATGGACCGGAGATTCTGATTTGTGTTGAGATCGTGATGTTTAAAATGAGTGGTTTTTATCAAGTGAAGGGTAAAAGCTTGGAATTTGATGCGAAAAGGACCATGTGTAATGTGTGATTTTCTTGCCCAAGTGAATATTGGGCGCTTAATTTCGGGCTTGAGCTGAAACTTGACGACGACGGTTTGATTTTTGTTAAGTGAAACTTTTTTGCTCAAATAAAGGAAAAGTTCGGAACTTGATGGAAAAAGCCATGTTTTTTTAGTACTTTGATCAGTGTAACTATATTCAAGTTAGATAGTTGTGTTTTTCTTGCTTAAGTGGATATTTGGCTAGATATTCAAAATTTTGGTTTAAAAAGCGGGTTTTTTTCTTGACCTTTTTTTTTTTTTTTTTTTTTTTTTTTTTTTTGGGGGTCCACAAAAAACAATTTTTTTTTTTTTTTTTTTTTTTTTTTTTTTTTTTTAATATGTGGTGTCCAAAAATAAGTACTTTTAATCGAATAAAGGGGAAAAGGTTAGGAATTTGATGTAAAAAGCCATGTTTTTGGGTACTTGATTTTGTATTTTCTAGCCTAAGGTGTATATTTTGCGCTTAGCTTGTGTATTTGAGCTGTATTTAATTGTGAATTGTTTCTGTTGGCGATGAAAAGACTTTTTGTTGTGTGTGGGCCTGTGGTGTTCTAAAATGCATACTTGGCAAACGTAGGAAAAACTTCGCAAAGGGGTGCTTTGTTTAAAGGGTTTTGTTTCAATGGTTCTGCATGATTCAAACCATGATTTTTGGTTCTACTACAGTGTTTTCCTCTCAAAATAAATTTAAATTTTAAACGTCAGAATCATGAATCATGGTTTGAACCCATGAACCAAACGGACCCTTGTATTTTTACCTATTTGTATTGTGCGGGGAATGGCAGCTATGGATGCTGTAAACAATATGAGCTTGATAGGTTGTTGTTAAACTTGCCGTCACATCTCCAAAAAGTCAACAGATTGGACTCATATAAAGTTGCAATTCCCTTTTCTCATCAACCCTTTTCCTGTTTTTCTTTTTCAAGCACAAGTTCTCTGAATGGTGACCAATTGAATTGCTTGTTTTCCTTCTCATTTATATTTCTCTTGAGCGCTTTGCATTTGGAAATATGTGTTTTAGTTCTCGTATCCCTTGAATGTTTTGACTGAATCTGTTTGTGCCATCTCATTCGTTGAAAACTTCTTGCAGATTTGGGATATTTCCTTCATGGGGACTCTCTCAAAAGCTTTCGCGCATTATAGGACCCAACAAAGCTCGTGAGGTATCACTAACAGCCACGCCTCTGACTGCAGAGGTAGCTGAGAGATTAGGCGTCGTGAACCATGTTGTTGAAGAAGGTCAACTATTGAATAAAGTCCGAGAAGTTGCAGAGGCAATTATTAGAAATAATCAGGATTTGGTGTTGAGATACAAGGCAGTTATAAATGATGGCCTCAATCTGGACCTGGGTCATGCTCTTTCACTGGAAAAGGTGCCTTTTTTTATTTTTTTATTTTTACTTTTGTTTGCAGCCTTTGGCAGTCGATTGCTTTACAAGCTGAATGAAAGTTTAGTGCTATTAATGGTCTCAATCAATTTTCTCTGTATCTCTTCCTTTCAAAATCTTATGCTCCCATAGAATAGGCAGTACTTGGATTACAAATCTTATGCCAAGCTTCGCACTCTAGATTTATTAGAGTAATAAAGAAGATAATTAGAATGTATCAAAATCTGGATGCTAAAAAAAAAAAAAAAAAGAAGCAAAACCTGCATTGAAAGTTGTCAAAAAGATAACTCTCCAATGGAATCGGACGAGATCTAAACTAAGCACTTTAGCCCAAAGATGCCTCATCAAAAACCTTAGACAGTAAAATGTATAGGGAAAACCCATCCAAGGAAAAAGAGTGCATGATCTATCTTCTCTTCCCAAATGGTTGAATTTGAAGACTCCGAACCCTGTCCGTTGGGAACATCTCCTCATCAAGCATTCTTGAACCTGTAGAAACTGAGCGTTCCTTATCTCTCTTCTAGTTATCAAGTTCAAGCACATCTGCAGAGAAGAAAACCAGTTGCTTTGGTCAATATAGTAGAAGTGTAACCAAGTTCCCTTTTTCTGTTGATCTTTGTTTTCAGGAGAGGGCTCATGACTACTACAATGGAATGACCAAAGAGCAGTTCAAGAAGATGCAGGAATTTAAAGCGGGTCGCGGCTCAAAAAAACCTTCTTCCAAGTTGTAGTAGAATGTTGGCTAATGTGTTTCTCTTCTGTTGTAGAAAATAAACATGTTTCGGCAGCCAGAAGTTGCTACATTATGTTGTGCTAAAGGGTCATGTGGACTTTGTTAACCAATACAAGTGAACACCTGTTATACGGTTTCCTTTGACCAAATTAATAAAAAAGTTTCCAAGTTATTTATGAAGTCGAATTTATTGCTCGAGTTGGATATAAGCAAATAAGAGTGTGTGTCCACAGTTATAATATGTGGTTGTCAAATATCTAGGTGATGAAGTGCTCTATTTAAATATACCACTCTCAAAAGTCAAAACTTGTGCTTCCTTCTTGTAATTAAAATGAGAAAATTGTTGAACTTATTTTTAGAGTGTATGAATTTTGAATTTTATCCTTTACTTTAGATTAATACCGTTTTGATTAGTATTATTATTTAACTAAAAAAGATATTAATTAAGAGATAAAATTTCAGACCTTAAAGATATTTGTCTCATTTTTCCTAATAAAATATCATTTTGTAGTAATCCCCGTTGCCATTGAAACACAAAATCTCTTCCTAATGCCCTCTTTCCACACGCCACCTCTCCCATACAAAAATCTCCAACATTTTCTCAACCACCCACATTTTTTAAATTTTGAAATGGGAATTGATGACTTATTAATGGTGTGAATGTGAAACTCATCAATTTGGCGTGTTTTTGTCTTACAAGTAGTCTCTTATTTCCACTCTCTAGATTATGCTAATCTCTGTCCATTTTCTTGCGTTTCTGGCTGATATTTCTGTTTCCACATTTTTCCTAGCTTTGTCGTAGCGTGTTTGATTAGGTGGAAGTTTTTTTTCGCGTCAACATGTTGTTCTCAAATGTTTGGCAAACTAAAGCAACTTCCTTACACAATTTCTAGCAGTGTTATTTGACTATGGTCTAACTAGAGTAGGATTGCAACTTTCTTTGAAGAGTACGTTTTGTGTTCTTAATAAACAAATCTGAGTCCTCGATATAAATGAAGTTAAAATGAGCCAATTTTTAGTTAGTAACACATATAGTTCCAGAAAGTTCTCTTTTGCTTTAGTTATGGCTGCCCCTTCTTGTGCTCCTACCTCCCTGATGAAAAAAACATACGATGTTTTCATAAGTTTCAGAGGTGAGGACACTCGTAATGATTTCACTAGCCATTTTTATGCTGCTTTATGTCGAAAGAAAGTTAAAGCCTACATAGACGAGGATTGTCTTGAGAAAGGAGAGGAAATTTCATCTTCGCTTTTGAGCGCAATTCAGGAGTCAAAGATTTCTGTGCTCGTTTTCTCAGAGAATTATGCTTCTTCTTTGTGGTGCTTAACTGAACTCGCTCACATCCTCCGATGCAAAGGGGTAAACAAGCAGCTCGTTGTTCCGATTTTTTACCATGTTGATCCATCAGACATACGACAACAACGAAACAGCTATGCGGCGGCGTTTGCCAAGCATGAAACTCGCTTTGAGCATGAAAAGGTGCAAATGTGGAGAAATGCTTTGAAAGAAGCAGGCAATATGTGTGGATGGCATGTACCTGTCACTAGGTATGCTACTCTTTAAGTTTTGGTATTTAGGATTTCATTAGGCATTTATGTTATTTCTGGATAACCGCTAGTTTTCCTTTACTAATATTTAAGTTTTAGCAGTATCATGGATTTTATTTGGACTTAGTTTCCTTGTTAGTTATTTCGTTTGCCTAAAAGTAGGATAGCTTCTAATTGAATTACAGACTTTAGGATGATCATAAATGACTTAGGCTTCTTCGCTTGGTTGGTGGCGCTTGGGAAATTACTAAACACTTGTGACTGGGTTCAGGAAAGAAACCCTCATATGGCAATTTCCCCTTCCTGGTGTGTCCTTTGCAGAAGTAGTGGGGAATCTGTGGACCATTTACTGCTACATTGTCCGGTGGCCACGTCGATTTGTCAGAAAATAATTTTTGAAGCTGGGTTTTCTTGGGCTATGCCAGCTCTCTGTGGCTCGGTTTTGATAGAAAGTTTGGCTGGTTTGAATTTAAATGGCATGTGTTTTGCAAACTATGGTTCTATCTGTCCTTTGGACCTTGTGGTTGGAAAGAAACGCGAGAATTTTTTTAGGAAAAGGAGATGGATATTATTGATCTTTTTGAGAGAGCAAAATTCACAGCTTCTGGAAGGATCTAATAGGCTCATAAGCTTCTTGATTTTTTGTAGTACTTGTATCTTGTTTTTGTTCTTTTCGGCAAGGATACGTAATCCTCTTTTTTGTCATTGATTCATTTACTCAATATTTTCTCTTCTTGAGTTTGAGTTGTCTTTAGAATTCTCTCCCTTGTTTTCTCTAATCTTGTCTTTTGGTTACGCATAGAAGCATACAAGAAAAGAAAAAACAACCACAAGCTTGAAGCTTTTTATTTGGTCTGAATGTTCTTGTCGTTCATTTATTTTCTTTTGTTGAGTGTAAAAGTTGTGTGATATTAATTGTCAACGCTCTTCATTATCCATATTTGTGGTGTATAATTGGCTTCTTGTCTCTGTTATTACATTAAATACGCAGTATTTTGACATCAATTTGCTTTGAATAAAAAAAAAAAAAAAAGAATATTCAAACAAAAGACTACAAGTGAAATACAGTTTTGCAAAACGTTGATAGGATTATGATAGTTATCTTAGGACTTGGTTATCAATATAATAAGTGGTTAGTCGATGATAGGCTCTGAGAAGTTAGTTGGTTAGGTGATTGTTTAGTGTTGCTACTTGTTAGTATTCACTTAAGCATTATCAGTTGTTAGAGGGATTAGTAGTATAAAAGGAAGAGGTTAGTAGTCAGTGGGGGTTATGGACTGATTTGTGAGAGTTTGGGGAAACTCTTGGGAGAGTGCAGGCTCTCGAATGCTGCTGGTTACTGGGTATTGTAGTGAGCTTAGTAGTTATTATTTGTTCATCTTTTCATTGTTATTCAATAAAGATAATTTCTTCCCTGTTCATTCTTAAGAATTGGTGAGGTTCTTATCAAACTTCCCTCCTTTCCTGATAAAGAGCCCACTCATGCAAAATAGCTTTGTGACCATTGGTTGTTAGCCTTTTGCTTCGTATGCAAGATAAATTAATCAATTTCATGTAAGGTATTTGATGTATATGTTTTATTGGTTCTTACTGATTCTACTTTTTTGTTGTGTGTGATAGATCCAAGTCTAAAGCAGTTGAGGAAATTGTCGAAGACATTCTAAAAAAGTTGGATAACATGTCTTCTAAAGATGATTTCAAGAATCTGGTTGGAATTGATCAACGGCTTCATAGAATTGAACAATTGCTGTATTTCAACTTGTTAGATGTTCGAATTATAGGCATTTGGGGCATGGGCGGCATTGGAAAAACAACCCTCGCTGAGGTCATACTTAATCGCTTTGCTCATCAGTTTGAAAGTAGTTGTTTGCTTCGGAACATCAAGTCAAAGCCACATAAACTTGGCAAGTTACAAAAGAAACTTTTCTCTGAGTTGTTGGAGGAGCATGTAGAAAATGTCAATCAATTTGTAAAGGATAGGCTTCAGCGTACGAAGGTGCTTGTCATCCTTGATGATGTAGATGATGTAGAGCAATTAGAATATTTGGTTAGAGATCGCGATTGGTTTGGTCATGGGAGTAGAATCATCATAACAACTAGAGATAAGCAGGTGTTGAATAATATTCATGCTGATGGAATATATGAGGTTGATGAACTAAATTTCGATGAAGCTCGTCAACTATTTTATACTAAAGCATTTAAACAAAACACTCCCTCACAAGTTTATGTAGAAATGTCAAAACTTTTGGTGACTAAGTATGCTAAAGGCCTTCCCTTAGCCCTTAAAATTTTGGGTTGTCACCTTTATTCCAAAAGCGTAGAAGAATGGGAAAGTGAACTGAGAAAGTTGGAAAATATTCCCCACGACAAAGTCCAGAATGTATTGAAAATAAGTTACGATGGACTAAGTTACGATGAGAAAAATCTATTTCTTGATATTGCATTTTTCTTTACTGGTGCGGAACAAGATGTTGCAAAAGGAATTCTTGATAGTTATCGCTTGGGTGTGGCTATGGGAATCAGAGTTCTCATCGACAAGTCTCTCATAACTATTGACCGTTCCAACCGGCTGTCAATGCATGATTTGGTACAAGATATGGGCATCGAAATTGCTCGTCAACAATCTCCTGATGAGCCTAGAAAGCGTAGTCGGCTATGGTTTGCTGAAGATGTTTGTAATGTCTTGAAAAATAATACAGTGAGTACCATGTACACTAAAGTTTCCATACTCTGTGTTTCTCTGTTGCATGCTTATATTTGCATTTTGTCAATTTCAGGGGACCAAAAAAATTCAAGGAATGTCCATGGACATGTCCAAAATTAGTGCTGCCATAAGCCTGGGACCTAAAGTTTTCAAAACAATGTGCAATCTAAAATTTCTCAAGTTTCATGATCATATTTGTGTTGAGAGCAAACTACACTTTCCAGAAGGCCTTAAATATCTTCCTGATCAGCTCAGATATCTTCACTGGGATAATTGTTCTCTAAAGACTTTGCCTCTAAAATTTTGCCCCCAAAATCTTGTTGAGCTGCACTTGACTAACAGCAAGCTAAAGAAACTCTGGGATGGCGTTCAGGTATAATTTAGTTTCGACTGGTTCTAAATATCTAATGTAAATTGGTATGATATTATTTACTTTTTTTTTTTCTTTCGTGACAGCATATCGAGAGCTTAACAGTTCTAAATCTTAAAGAATCTGAGAACCTTACTGAAATTCCAGACCTCTCTTGGGCAGTAAATCTGAAAAAAATAGATTTGAGTCGTTGTACACGTCTCGAGGATCTTCCAAGCAGCATTGGCAAGTTGGAGTCACTGCAGTTTCTAGATTTATACGGCTGCTCAAACTTTGACAAGTTTCCAACACTTCCAAAGAATATAAGAAATTTGGATATGGCTGAGACTGCAATACAGAATGTTCCCCCATCAATTGAGCATCTCTCTCATCTCCTGGTGTTTGATTTAACAGATTGCAAAAGGCTTAATAGCCTTCCGACCAACTTCTTTAAGTTAAAATCTCTCCGACAACTTTATCTCAAAGGTTGTATTGGATTAGAGTACTTACCAGAAATTTTGGAGCCCATGGAACATCTAGTAGTGTTTGAGACGCAAAAATCGGGGATTAGACAGTTGCCCTTGTCAATCAAAAAAGTAGTTGGGATTACAAGTTTAGAACTGCAAAACACCAGGATATTTGAAATACCTGATTCGCTCTTCTCTTTACTCACTTTAGAATCATTAGATCTCTCTGAAACAAATATTATTAGAATACCTGAAAGCATCAAACTTTCCAAGTTGAGATCCTTGGACGTGAGTTGTTGCAAGTTCCTTCAATCACTACCCGAACTTCCGTTGTCCATAAAGCGAGTTAATGCACGGGGATGCACATCCTTGGTGATGGTGTCAAATTCATGGAGTCTACTCGCAGAAGAGCGCACTCAAAACTTTTGCGGTATGTTTTCAATTTCATTTGATGGTTGCTTAAAGTTGGATCGCAAGAACATCATAACTGAATTTCAG
This sequence comes from Morus notabilis, assembly GCF_000414095.1. NCBI lineage: Eukaryota > Viridiplantae > Streptophyta > Magnoliopsida > Rosales > Moraceae > Morus > Morus notabilis. The sequence continues at coordinate 155,887 of NW_010367016.1, forward strand.
ATGAGAGCTCTATCCACTACAAATTTTTTAGTACCACCGAGACGTAAGGTATATATGTATTCTTTCTCTTGTATAAATAAACAATTGATTAACTTTCATGTTTGATATTTCTCTGCTGCTTAAAGTTGGATCATAAGAACATCATGACTGAGTTTCAAATTAAAACTTTGCCCGCTACAAGGGAACTTGAAGTATTCTGAAGTGATAAGAGATATCTCTTCTTTCTCTGGCTAAAATACATGTTTAGTTTCGGTATTTGTTATTTCAGGGTTGGTTAAAGTTGGATAACAAGAAAATCATGAGTAAATTTTCGGCTGCCAGTTTGTGCACCGAAATACTACATGAAGTACCTAGACCTAAAAAGGTACATCTCATCTTTCAATTTTCAAGATAAATGAACTAGTTTTCATATTTGAAGTTAACATGATCTGTTTATGGGACAGGAAAGGCATTTGGCTCCGCATGAAGTTCTCGTTTGTTATCCAGGAGATGAAATTCCAGAGTGGTTTTGCTATCAAAATGTGGGATGTTCAATAAACATGAAGCTTCCTCCACTCTGGTATACTTCCAACAGCTTCATGGGTTTTGCCTTTTGCTTTGTTGTCGAAAATGCCCATAATCGTGATCATGAAAAGGAGGTATATTTGAACTGGGAAATCTATTACAAAACCAACTATGATTATGTAAGACGCTTCCAATGTGTCTTGGGGTCCACATGGCATGGAAGCAGTCAGGACAGAAACCAGGTGGTAATGACCACACATGTGGATATCGGTGCATTTGACTTTGATGCTGTTATAGAGATGTCATTTCATTTTAGTTTTAGTGATCCGTCAAAAAGCATAAAAAGGAGTGGAATCCGGATGCTATGTCTCCAAGATGCAATTGAATTTGGTATCGCCAGCGTCATTACGGACGAGCTGCAACCAAATGGATTTTGGAAGAATATGTTATATTATTTACGTGGTTTTCCGGTATTCCAATCTAGGCAACAACTTTGTGAGAAGTTGTTGAGTTCCAATATACAACAGAGGTACAAGGAATTATGGCTGATGCTTGCTTGGGACTTTTTGCCGGTACGAGAAGTTGTTAATCGTCAAATGGATGTGGCAGACACAACTTGCCCACTCTGCGGTATGATTTTGGAAAGTGCCACCCATCTATTTCTTTATTGTCAGAGTGTTCGACCACTTTGGTTCATGTCGCGATGGTGTCTCCACACAAATTCCCTCACATGTGATTCCATGGCTTCTTTTCTTGAAATGGTGTTATTTGGTGATCCAAACTCAAACATGCATTTTGATGGGGAATTTTTACTTTATGCTTCTATACTCGTGGATGCTATTTGGCTTGCAAGGAATAAGCTCATTCGTGACGCGAAGGGGTTTAACATTGCGGATATCCATTCCTCTGTCCAAGCTAAATTCAAGCATGTTATTCAGCTCAACCATCATGGCTCTTGTAACTCTGTTTCTAGAGCTATTGTGAAGGACTCCTATATGATTGAACCATATCCTAAGAGAGCTAAACTTTCCGATTCCCTTTGACTAGTTACTGCCATTTCTCAACCTGAATGGAGGTAATAATATATTGAATTCTCTATTTTTCCTAAAATATTCCACTTATTGTAGAATTTCATGATTTTTTTTTTCTTAATTATACCATACTAAGACAGAAGGGAAGGCTATAGGATGAAACTAAAGCTGCTTTTTCGAGCCCTGAAAGGTATTGGTTGGTTGTGTCAATTTTTTTCTTTTCAATAAATTTGGGTTGATTAATTTTCAACTCTATAGTTTTTGTATTGGTCAATAATCCAAGTCTAGAATTGAACGAGCACAAACGATCAAATAACAACTAAGCTTATATGCAACTGCAATATAATATATTAACCTATGCGTAACACCTAATATTCTAGAGAGAGAAAAACAAAGCCCCAAAATTTCTAATTTGCCACCTATCAATCACATTCCTTTTGGTAGTGCCAAGGAAATACTTCTTTTCCTTATTAGCAGTAATTGCTAATTTGCAATGTTTGTAAATGCATTATCAGTGCTCGTTCTTGGTCTCAAGCAGTTTTTTCTATGTGTTTATTCATTTCAAAATTCTTTGCAGTATCTCATAGAATAGGCAAAACATGATTTTCCAGAGATAGCAAGAGATAGTCCTTATCCTCAATTATAGCCTGCACAGAACAAAACACCAACGTCTAGAAGATGTTTTGTACTCCTGGAGTTATTAGTTGTGGACGACATCCGGCAAACTGCTGCCTTAGGATCCCTTGAGTTAATCGCAGAAGATGTTAAGCAATTCGACGTTGTTTTTCGGAGATTGGGGGACAGAGGATCTACACATTTGAGAAGGAATAAATAATGGCAAGTTCCTAGTCTAATACCGTTTTCTTGTGGATGCCAACTTCCTAATAACTGTAGTACTTTTTTCTTTTTTTTTGGCAAAATTGTAGAATGGTATGTACATTCCTACATATTGTAAAGTAATGTCTTATTGCGGATGGAGAGGTTTCTTTTGCTATTGTTTATTCTAGGCGCCATTTCGGCACAAATCATGACCATGGAAATGTCATCTTCATTTGAGAAACAAGACAAATGTATTGTCAAAAAGTTGAAATGGGAATTGATGACTCACTGTTGTTAAAGTTCTTTGGTCATGTGTTTCTTTTCTTTCTCTCTCTCTTTTTTTTTTTTGTTTTTTTTGTTTTTTGTTTTTTGTTTTTTTTTGTTTGAATTGGTCATGTGTTGACATGTTAGGATTGATGACTTTTCTCCCTCTAGCTAGATTCGCTCTCTTTAATTTGATTTTGTCCATTTTCTTAATTTGACTTTTCTGGCCCATTTTCTAACATGGTAGGGCACGCGTCCTCTAATGTAACAATTACAACCTCTTTTGATAAAGTGAAAGTTTTCTTGGCAAATATTTGTCTTCTTTTGAGTCTTGGTTCATGTATAATCTCAAAAGGGCAAATGAGTGGAATTTCCTTGAGCAATTTTATTTGAGGGTTAATTGGGCCAAGTTTACCCTCCAAAAAAGAAAAATGTATGGTTTTGTTGGTAGTAATTTAGCATGCTGTTCTCTACCTTTCATTGACGAGGATACAATTTTTGTGCTGTTAATATACAAATCTGAGTCCTTAATATATATGTATTAAAAATATTACATAGTAAAGAAAAAGCATGGTGAGGTGTATTATATAACATACAGATGAACGTTTAAAAAAAAAAAAAAGAATCAGTTAACTTATATCATTCATTCCTAGAAATTACAATCTACCTTTTTTCTTTCATGACGCCAAATATTATGATGGTCAAAAAGTGGTTTCATATGAATGTAACATTTAATTTTCCAAGCAATTCAGTTTGCGGTGAAAGAGATGTAGTCATGAAATTAAGTATCTGATCTATTTCCTTTCACCTTCCATAGAAATTTTTACGAAGATCCTGACAGAAAAAGGTTCAATTACTTCAAAACTATATATACACGACTTCGAGTATACTCTTGTACTAATACCAGATTACTGTTACTAATATATACATCTGTTTTCAGAGAGCTTAGTTATGGCTGCATCTTCTTCTGCTCCAAAACAAACGTATGATGTTTTTATAAGCTTCAGAGGTGAGGACACTCGCCACAACTTCACCGGCCATTTTTATGCAGCTTTGCGTCGGAAAAAAGTTCGTGCCTACATAGACGAGGATCGTCTTGAGAAAGGAGAGGAAATTTCACTTTCACTTTCGCCGTATCAAAAGAGGCTCTTTCTTGGAACGTATGGCAAGTTATACATAATAATGTACGTTATACAATACACCTCACCAAGCTCTTTCTTTTGTGTTTGTTTCACAACTCAAATCATAATTAGTTATATATATGAGAGAAAAATACTGTAACAAAAAAATTAAATTTAAATTTTTATGAGAAAAAATACTATAGTAATAAAATTTAAATTGTGACTTAAGTTGTAAAATGAATAAGTATTAACAATACAAAAATTTGTTGAAAGAAAGGTGGAGAACTACCTGCTAATCTATTACCAACGAAGCATAATTTTATTTTTTCGGAGGATAAAAACTTGCCAACTAACCCTCAAATAAAACTGCTTAAGTTAAGGATATTCCTTCAATTTGGCTTTTTGAGATTATATATTAACCTAGACATAAGAAGTCAATATTTTCCAAGAAAACTTTCGCCGTATCAAAAGAGGCTGTAATTATTACAATAGAGGACGGTGCAAAAGTAGACATATATATATATATATATATTATATATATATATGGTACCTACCATGTAAGAAATTGGGCTGGAAATATCAAAGAAAGAAGCAAGAAAAATGGGCAAAAGCACACAACCCAAGAACTCACGTAAAAGATCATCCAGATGTCTATGGTTTTGTTCTTTGCAGGCTATAACTGAGAATAAGGACTAATTCATGGCTCGTCTTTGGAAAACCGTATTTTGTCTATTCTATGAGATAGTGCAAAGGATTTTGAAATGAATATAAACAAAGAAAAACTGGTTCAGTCCAAGAAAGAGTACTGATAATGTATTTATAAACATTGCAAATTAGAAATTACTGCTAATAAGGAAAAGAAGCATTTCCTAATTGGAAGTATATATAAGTAAAAGGAATGTGATTGGTTGGTGGCAAATTAGAAATTTCGGGGCTTTTTTTTTTTTTTTGGGAGAAAGAGGGATAATAGGCCAAGACTTGAGATGAATTAAAATTAATAGACCAATAGTTTATATAAGTTAATAAATAGGCCAAATTACTGTTTTTGTCCATAACTTGTCTGGTTATGAACCATAACTTGATAAGTTATTGTCCATAATTGTCCATAACTTGTCTGGTTATGAACCATAACTTGACATGTTTGTCCATAACTTATCTGGTTATGAACCATAACTTGACAAATCATGACGTATTAATTTTTATAACTAAAAATTAGCTTATATACTTTCTTAAGCTTTTCATATTGGCTTATTTTCTACTATTTCCCTTTTTTTTTTCTTTCTCTAGAATATTTGGTGGCAAATTAGAAATTGGATATAAGCTTAGCAGTTGAATTTATTCGGGGCCTGATGATATTAATTGGTGGCATATGCATGCAGTAAAACCTTGTTTTGTTCCTTGTTTTTGAAAAATAAAAAATAAAGGATAAACAAATGCAGGCATTGAATACTTAATTAAACACACACATATAAACACATACAATATGATTATTTATTGACTAACATAAAACTATAGTGCTGGAAACTAATCAACCAAAATTTAATGAAAAGAAAAGAAAAGAAAAGAAAATTATGGAAGCAACCCATAGCTTTCAGGGCTCCAAAAAGCAGCTTTATTTCTGTCTTAGTTCGGGATAAGAAAATCATGAAATTCTACAATAAGAGAAAAATGCTACGAAAATAGAGAATTTAACATATTATTACATGCAATCAGGTTGAGAAACGGCAGTAACTAGTCAAAGGAAATTGGAAAGTCTAGCTCTCTTAGGATACGGTTCGATCATGTCAGAGTCCCTCACAAAGGCTTTAGAAGCAGACTTTCAACAGCCGGGATGGTCGAGCTGAATAATATGATTGAATTGAGATTGGACAGAGGAATGGATATCCGCAATGTCAAACCCCTTTGCGTCACGAACGAGCTTATTCCTCGTAAGCCAAATAGCATCCACAAGTAGTATAGAAGCATAAAGTAATTAGAATTCCCCATGAAAATGGTGTATGTTTGAGTTTGGATCACCAAATAACACCATTTTGAGAAAAGAAGCCACATTTGAGGTGCATAAAGTAAGAATTTCCCGTCCAGATATGTGATCATTACCACCTGTTTTAAGTTCTGATTGCTTCTATACCATGTACCCCAGACAAATTTGCTTTTCTACTTTAATTTGATAGATAACTCTTAAGATCAACTTCATTGTGATAGCCAAAGGTTGTGCCTCTTCCACCAATCAAAGTGTTTATCCCTAGGGCCAGCTGCCTCTCTAAGTGTGGAAGATTTCTCCTAGGCGGTCTCGGATCCTCGGGTTTTTGCATTATAAATTTTAAGTAGAAATTAATTAGACAACTAGGAATGCCCATTGGAGCTCTTTCAAGAGTCGTCTTCTTTAGCCTTTAAATCTTTCCACTTTTTTTGGCAACAAAAGAAAATTTTAGTTTGAACCTTTGCCAAGTAATTTGCATTTTGTTGATGTCCTTTATTTTTCTTTTTGTTCAATTCTCAAAAAGTTCATTCCGATTATTTGAGATATCTCTTTGAAAGTGAAGAAAATGTCATCCAATTGAGTCAACAAAATGGTGCCGTTTTTAAAACTGAAACCCTTGAACAAGTTGACAATGGACATGAAGGGATCTCAGGAACGCAGTTACTCCTAATTTTTATCCTGGTTTGTACCAAATGCTACAAGAAAAGACCCTTTCAACATTTTTTTGAGGTTCTAAATCTTGCAATCTTATGATTTTGTAAAGTTCTAAAAACAAAAACAAAAAAAGAAAACTTGGAATTCTATTTTAATTTTTTTGGAGGTTCTAAATCTCGCAACCACATGATTTTATAGAGTCCTAAAACTTGCAATTCTATTTTAATTTTTCTAGAGGTTTTAAATCTTGCAACCTCATAATTTTTTTAGAGTTCTAAAATCTTACAATTGCATTTTTTTATTTATTATTTTTGGAGGTTCTAAATCTTACAATCTCATAATATTTTATTGGGTTCAAAGATTTACAACCTGTACACCTTGAAACATGAATCTAATCAACACTGACAAATGAACTTCTTTTTGCATTTCGGTATAAGAGAATGATTAGAAGGAAATTTGTAGGACCAAGATACATCATGAAAGAAAACACAAAGAACCAGATAGGATATGCAATCACACTTTTTTTTTTTTTTTTGACCTTTCCTACTCTTTCTTGACAATCTTTCCTTCTCTTTCTTGACAATCTTTCCTTCACTCTTTTTCTCTCCCACTTTCACTCGTAATATACTCAAATTCACTTTTTTTCTTGCACGAAGTTTCCACCAGGGATCAAAGGTCAAAAGTTCCATTTTTCTTACAGGCCTACATACAGGCATCTGAAGTAAATTAATCCATTAAAAGCAACTTTTCCTTTTTTTTTTTCACATTTTTTATTTTGCGCATATATTTATTTATTTATTTATTTTTTATTTATTTACTTTTTTTTTTTTTTTTCAACAAAGATGCTGACAGAAAAAGGTTCAATTACTTCAAAACTATATATACACGACTTCGAGTATACTCTTGTACTAATACCAGATTACTGTTACTAATATATACATCTGTTTTCAGAGAGCTTAGTTATGGCTGCATCTTCTTCTGCTCCAAAACAAACGTATGATGTTTTTATAAGCTTCAGAGGTGAGGACACTCGCCACAACTTCACCGGCCATTTTTATGCAGCTTTGCGTCGGAAAAAAGTTCGTGCCTACATAGACGAGGATCGTCTTGAGAAAGGAGAGGAAATTTCACCTTCGCTTTTGAACGCAATTGAGGAGTCAAAGATTTCTGTGCTTATTTTCTCGAAGAATTATGCTTCTTCGTCGTGGTGCTTAACTGAGCTCGCTCACATCCTCCGATGCAAAGTGGTAAACAAGCAGCTCGTTGTTCCGATTTTTTACCATGTCGATCCATCAGACATACGCCAACAACGAAACAGCTATGCGGCGGCATTTGCCAAGCATGAAAAGCGCTTTGAGGATGAAAAGGTGCAAATGTGGAGAAGTGCTTTGAAAGAAGCAGGCAATATGTGTGGCTGGAATATTGATTTCAATAGGTATGGTACTTTCTCCTTTTAAGTTTAAGCCTCCTCTTCGTTGATTGACCAAATTCAAATAGATGAAGTTTGAGATATAACTAATTATCTTTAATTTGTTAGTTTTGTTCTAAATTCGAATGACGGATCTGTGTTATTTTGGGATATTAAGATTAGTTTTACTTTTACATTATCGGTTCAGGACATGTTTGCATATTATGAAAGAAGATTGAATGCTTGAATCAAATGTTGTATTCTCATCCCTATTACTCTTCTTTACTTTTCTTAAACGGGTTCTTAACGTTAGTAGTTATTCCTTGTAATAACTTGGTTTAATTTCCTAGTTACTAATTTGGTTTGTCTAACTGTAGGAGATTTGTAATTGAATACTAGATTTCTGTTGATGAAGAAGTATTGAGATTTCAAATTCCAGCTCGAGTTCTAGTACTCTCTAGAATTCTTTCTCTGCTCCTTTGATCTCTCTAATCTCCAGTGGCTTAACTTCTCTGTTAAAAATTTATCTCTTCTCCTTTGGTCATGATCATAGAACATCATAGAACCATGCACGGAAAAAAAAAAGAAGAAAGAAAAAAACGAAACCACCAGCTAGCTTGAAGATTGTTGCTTTATTGATTGGTTTGATTGATTTTTTTCTTCTGTTGTTGATGGAAAGCATTAGTTGATTTTAATTTTCTATAGAATACTTTGTGATTGAATTACATAATTTGGATTGATGAAAAAGTATTGAGATTTCAGATTTCTTGCTCTAGAGCTCTCTGGACACTGCAACAAATAGGAGATTAGACGGCATCTATTTAATGACGTTTTTAGGAAACTGTCATCTAATGGGCTAAAAAAATCGTGGTACGAACACGAAAAATCTGTAGGCGCACATTAGTCAACCGTTTTTTTAAAACCGTCGTCCAATGTCAAAAAAAAAAGGCGGACTTTTTTCCGCTCATTTTTTCAGAACATTTTTAAAGCTTTGATATCTCATCTATAATTTAGAACATTCTCTTACATACTCTAAGTTTATTATCTCAAATCTCTCAATCTCTACAAAACTCTCTCTCTTCTCCTCACACCCAAACTCTCTCTCTAACTCTCCTCTAAACACTTCAATTTTTTTCCTCTCAAATCTCAACTCTTCTACACTCCTCGCTCCCATTACTATACGTATTCCTCACTCCGTCAACTTGGCCGCTGCCTCCAAGAGCCTCACAATCATGCTCATATGTCTTCGGCCGTCATGACCTCGCCTCCGTATCCATCACTACATCATGACCATCGAAATGGGTACTTTGTTAATCTTTAGAAATTTATTTTCCTTGGAATTTGTTTTTTTTTTGTTTGGATTTAGAGTTCCATTTGAATTAATTAGGTATTTTTGTTCTTAGATTTTGTAGAGACTTTTGGCTTTAAAATATTTGTGTTACATATATATTGGTTATGTACGAGAAGGTGAATTTGTAACATGTTTTGAATTTTTTTATATGTGTTGTTCAATGACTAGTGATACCATTCGAAGAAATAATTTTTTTGAGCAAAGAATTAGTTTTCGGAAATTTTTTTTTTTTAATTTTTAATACTTTTAACGACAGTTTTTTAAAAATTGTCGTTAAAAGTTACACATTAGACAACAGTTTTTTTTAAAACCCATTATTAAAAGTTGATATTAGACGATGGTTTTTAAAAATAACGATTATCTAATGTACTTTTTTAAACTCTTGTGATGTCTCACGTGCATATTAGACAACGGTTAAAGCCGTCGTCATATCTCTTAGACATTTAATGACTCTGGATACGACGACTGTTATTAAACCGTCGTAGTATCTTTTGATCTTCTATTTGTTATAGTGGGAATTCTTTGGTCTCTCTAACCTCTGGTACTTCTCTGTAAAAAATTTGTCTCTTTTCCTTCGATCATACATCATAGAGCCATGCAGGAAAAAAACAGGCACTAACTTGAAGCTTTCAGTTTGATAGATTCTGTAATTCCTTAATTATTATTATTATTATTTTCTGTTGTTGGGAGACATTAGGTGAATTTAATGTTTTATATTATCCATTCTGTTGTTACAATTGCCAAGTAGCCTCCGTTATTTTGAATTTGATACCTTAAGGGCTAGGCCAGTTCCATAAAAAATGCAATATTTTGAGAGCAATTTGTTCGAAACATGAAGCTCATTCGGTACTAAGTTGAATTCTTGTGAAATCTGGTGCAAGTTCAGTTCGTAGGTCTGGGCCCATGCAGTCCAATTTGAATCAAGTTCACCATCCGAACCCGCTTTTGGAACAAAATTTCCGGATTGTGTTTGAATTGAAAAATCAACATAAATTCCCAATTTTGGTATTTGGCCACCCTTCAATATGATGTGCATGTTTCCGCTTTAAAAGTTGATAATTTCCATGTGTTCTTTCATAATTTGATGTGCATGTTTTATAATTAGTTCTTAGATTAATTGTTTTGGTATGTACACCAGATCCGAGTCTGAAGTAATTGAGGAAATTGTCAAAGACATTCTAAACAGGTTGGATAACACGTCATCTAAAGATGAATTCAAGGATCTGGTTGGAATTGACATACAAGTTCAAAACATTAAACTATTGCTACATTTCAGTTTATTAGATGTTCGGATTGTAGGACTTTGGGGCATGGGCGGTATTGGAAAAACCACCCTGGTCGAAGTCATATTCAGTCGCTTTGCTCCTCAATTTGAAAGTTGTTGCTTTCTTAGAAACATTAAGGAGACAAAACGACATAAACTTCACAAGTTACGAAAGAAACTCTTCTCTGAATTGTTGAAGGAGAAAATAGTAAATGTCAATCAATTTGTAAGGGATAGGCTTCAGCGTACGAAGGTGCTAGTCGTTCTTGATGATGTAGATGATGTCGAGCAGTTAGAGTATTTGGTTAGAGATCGTGATTGGTTTGGCCAGGGGAGTAGAATCATTATAACAACTAGAGATAAGCAAGTCCTGACGAATATCGAAGCTGATGGAATATATGAGGTTGATGAGTTAAATTCTCATGATGCTCTTCAATTATTTTATGCATCAGCATTCAAGGGAAACTCTCCCTCACCAGTTTATGTAGAAATGTCAAAAAGAGTGGTCACTGAATATGCTAAAGGTGTTCCTTTAGCCCTTAAAGTTTTGGGTTGTCACCTTTGTTCCAAGAGCATAGAAGAATGGGAAAGTGAACTGAAAAGGTTGGAAAATATTCCCTATGACAAAGTTCAGAATGTGTTGAAAATGAGTTATGATGGCCTGTGTTCCGAAGAGAAAAATATATTTCTCGATATCGTGTTTTTCTTTATTGGCATGAAACAGGATGATGCAAAAAGAATACTCGATAGCCATCGCTGGGGAGTTGCTATGGGAATTAGTGTTCTCATTGACAGGTCTCTTTTAACAATTGATCGTTCCAATCAGCTGTCTATGCATGATCTGGTACAAGACATGGGTAAAGAAATTGTTCGTCAGGAATCTCCTAATGAGCCTGGAAGGCGCAGCAGGCTTTGGTTTGCTGAAGATGTCTGTAGTGTCTTGAAAAATAATACTGTAAGTACCATATACATTGTGTGTGTTCGTGTGTGTGTGTGTGTGTTTTTTTTTTTTTTTTTTGCATGCTCATTTTTGAATTGTTTCAATTTCAGGCAACCCCAGAAATTCAAGGAATGTCCCTAGACATGTCTAAAATTCGTGCTGCCATATGCATGAGTCCTAGACTTTTCGAAGCAATGCCTAATCTCAAATTCCTTCGGTTTTTTGATTATGTTGAGGAAAAGCTGAAACTTCAAAAAAAAGGTCTTAAATGTCTTCCTAGTGAGCTCAGATTTCTTCATTGGGATAGTTTCCCTCTAAAACGTTTGCCTCCCAAATTTTGGCCTCAAAATCTTATTGAGCTACACCTGATTAACAGTAAGCTAGAGAAGCTTTGGGATGACGTTCAGGTATAGTTTAATTTTCACTTGTTTTAAATGTGTTGTGTATGTAACAGGCATAATATAATTTATTCCTATATTTCCCTTTCTTGACAGCATATTGTGAGCTTAAAAGTTCTAAATCTTGAAGGATCTAAGAAGCTTACTGAAATTCCAGACCTCTCTTTGGCACTAAATTTGGAAAAGATAAATCTCAGACGCTGTATACACCTTAAGCGTCTTCCAGGAGGCATTGGCAAGCTGGAGTTGTTGCAGGTTCTTAGGTTATCTGGCTGCTCAAACATTGACGAATTTCCAGAACTTCCAAAAAATATACAACGTTTGCATATGGATGGGACAGCTATAGAGAATGTGCCGCCATCAATTGAGCGTCTCTCTCAGCTCCTGGTATTTAATTTGACAAATTGCAAAAGGCTTGAGAGCCTTCCGACCAACTTTTCTAAGTTAAAATCTCTCGAAGAGCTCTACGTCGGTGGTTGCTTAGCATTAAACTACTTGCCAGAAATTAAAGAGCCCATGGAACATCTAACAGTGCTTCAAACACAAGAAGCACGCATAAGAAAGTTGCCCTCGTCAACTGAAAAACTTGATGGGATTACAAAATTATTCATCCAACACACCCGTGTACCTGAAATACCCGATTGGCTCTTCTCTTTACCCGGACTAGACTTGTTAAATCTCCGTGAATCAAATACTATTAGAATTCCTGAAAGCATCAAAAGTTCTAAGTTGAAGTATTTGCAATTAAGAGATTGCAAGTTCCTTAAGTCTCTACCAGAACTTCCTCTTTCCATACAGGCTATTAGCGTAGAGGGGTGCATATCATTGGAGAAGGTGTCAAATTCATGGAATCTACTTGCACAAGCGCCTAAAGGGGATCGGCCCTTTCCGATGCGGTTTTCATTTGAGGGTTGCTTAAAGTTGGATCACAAGGATGTGATAACTGAATTTCAGATTAGATCTTTATTCTATGCCTCAATACAACAACTTTTGAAACATAAGGTATATCTTTTCTTAAAGTTCAATTTAATATTAGAATTTTTCCCATTGTAAGGGAACTATTGTACCCAGACTTGATAGGGTATATATTTATATGTATCTTCTTGCTCTACCAAATATATATGTTTTAATTTTAGTTTTTGATATTTCAGGGTCAGATAACGTTGAGTTGCGAGACAATGAGGAGACCACATCTGGATGCTGGTTTCCGTGCTTCACTTACACAAAAAGGTTGTAGATTCGAGAAGGTATATCTCTTCTTTCTCTTCTTAAGATGACTCTACTAAATTCATATTTGACCTAATCCTGATTTGTTTATGGTGCAGGAGAGGCATGTGACTCCGCTTCGCGTTATTGTTTCTTATCCGGGAGATGAAATTCCTGAGTGGTTTAGCTATCAAAACGTTGGAGATTCAATAGATATGATGGTTCCCACAGAGTATACAAATTTCTTGGGTTTTGCCTTTTGCTTTGTTGTTGAAAATGCCCACAATGATGATAGCTACAATGTCGAAAATTTATATTGGGAAATCTATCTCAAAACCAACAGTAATGGTGAAAGGCGTATCCAACATTTGTCAAAATCCATGTATTTTGGAGGCAGTTATGACTTAAACCATGTGTTAATGACCACGCATCTAGCTGCAGCTGCATTTGTCTGTGATCCTGTAACAGAGATGTCATTTCACTTTAGTTTTGAAGATCCGTTAAAACGCAAAATAAAAAGTTGCGGAATGCGCCTGCTTTCTCTCCAGGACGCAATTGAATTTGGTATCATCAGTGATCAATATGTATTTTCAGAGGCGAATGTTGTCGTTAACGAGTTGCAACCAAGTGGATTTTTAAAGAATGTGATATACCCTTTGTTCAGCTTTCAGGGTTTCCCGTCAAGGCAACAACTTTGTGAGAAGATATTGAGTTTCAAGATACTGCCCAGGCACAAGACATTATGGTTGCTGCTTGTTTTGGATTGTTTGCCAGTACGAGAAGTTGTTAATTACCAAGTGGATTTGGACACCACTTGCCCGCTCTGTGGCTTGGTTTCGGAAAGTGCCACCCATCTGTTTCTGTACTGCCAGAGTGTTGGGCCTCTTTGGTTCATGTCACGGTGGGGCCTCAAGACAAATTCTCTCTGCTGTGATTCCATGGCTTCTTTCTTGGAACTGGTATTATTTGGTGATCCAAACTCATTATGCCATTTTGATGGAGATTTCTTGCTTTATGCTTCTGTACTTTTGGAAACTATTTGGCTTGCGAGGAATGGGCTCGTTCATGAAGAGAAGACGTTTGATATTGCGGATATACATTCCTCTGTGCAAGCTCAATTCAATGAGATTACCGCCATTGATCCCTGATTGCAGGTAATACTACACTAATTTCTCTATTTTTGCAACACTGCAGAGATTACCGCTTTCTTTTGGAGCCCAGAAAAGTGAGGGTTGCTTTTGTCTTCTGATTTTTTTTTTTTTTTTTTTTTTAATGTTGGTCCAGATGCCTTTTATCGTTCGAATAAATTGGGTGGAATAGTTTTTGGCTCTTAGTTCTTTTTCGTTTTCAATTGGTTAATAATCCATAAGAAAATCTGATATAGCTTTGTGAGCCAACATTAGGAATACTAATAAGCTGAACTTTGAAGGAGTCAACAAAACTTGAATTTGATTCTTATGGCAAGAAAAAAGGGCAACTTTATTTGTAGTTTTATCTGCCACTTAGTCTTCTTTTAACAAATATTTTTCTTTGAGCCAGTGCCAATCTTTTAATTGTGCCAAAGGAAATACTTATTTTCTTGAGTTGCAGTAATGGCTGCTTCCCGACGTTTATGAATGCCTCATCAGTGATTTTCAGTCAGGAAGATGATAATAGACATTAAAAATCCATATCAGTAGTCTTTCTTGGTCTCAACCAATTTTCTATTTGTATGTATCCTCGTCAAATTGTTTTGCAGGATTTCAAATATGGTTTATGAGCCATAACAGTAGGCAGGAGTCATCAAAATCTGAATTTGGATTACAAGTAGTGCAACAATATCCGAGATAATTTGTCATCTACCAAACACACACTTTCAAATATTGCCAAAGGAAAAACCTTCTTTTCTTGAGTTGCACTAATTGCTGATTCACAATGTTTATGAATGCATATGCAGTCAGGAAGATAAAAACCACAGTACTTATCTTTTTTGCTTTTGTTTCTTCCTTTGATTGTCCAATTCCTTACAGACTGAAAAGTTAAGAGCTAATAATGTAACACCTCAAGAAATTAAACAAGATTAATTAAGATAATTGAGATTTATTAGTGTGCCTAATCTAGTTTAATTAATTAATTATGTTCATTGAATGTTTTTGGTATTTAAGTTTAAATGTTTCTAAGGGATTTAAATATTTTTAGTATTTATATTTTCACCCTAAAAGTATATGTAGACACAATTTCTAGTCTACTTTTGTAAATATCTTTTGAAATTATCCTTATTTTTCTTTATTTCTTTTCTTTCCTTCTTCTTTCTTTTTCTTTTTCCTTCCTTTTCTCTCAGCTCTCTCTCTCTGTCGTTTCACTCTCTCTCTCTCTCTGTTGTTTCTCTCACTCTCCCTCTCCCATAGCTCTTTCTCTCACTCTCTTAAAAAATTTGTCAAATCTTCCAAATCTTGAACCAAAAAAGAACTTCAAGGAGTTTTCAACGTCAAGAGAAGGATTTAGGGTAAGATTTCTGAAAAACTTCTCTTGAATCTTGATTTTTTCCGTTAGAAAAACCTATTTTTAGTTTAAAGTAGATGTTGATGGATTTTAGGTAAAATCACGGTGAAAATTGGGAAAACTTGGTTCTTTGGCCTAGATTTATCATTTGGAACTTGGATGTAGTAATTTTCTTTTGAAATATCTCAGATTGGAACTTGAATTTGCAGGTTTTTGCCCTATTTATTTTGGATCGGTCATGTCGGCCAACTTGTACAGCCCCCCCAAACCCCCCCCAGGTCGACCAGTGGAGAAAAACTTCTCTGTCACCGGTCGACCGGTGTACACGTGATTTGAGCCGGATTTGTCTTAAAATGTTGTTTTGACCCTGATTTTCAAAGAGAACCTAAATTAGTTTCATTTATGAACCTAAAGTAGATGGATTAGCATCTTTAATCCATGTTTTGAGATCAAAATCCTTTGAATGATGATTTGAAACATGAAATGATTTATGAAACTTTGAATTGGATTAAGGCACACTAATAGGAAATCGAAGTGTATAATTGAGATTCATTTGCTTTAGGAATGAGAATTGAATTCTAAAGCATTGTTTTATCTAAATGATAGTTGAGGAATCGGATTGAAGGCTTTGACGAAGCAGACGCTAGAATAGCACAACGCTAGCAACATGTTTAGTGCTTGAGAGATAGGATTCCTTGTCCTTTTGTTTGATAGCCTGTTTTTAAAGAGTTTTGGCCAATGCAAATGTTTTAAAGAAAGGATAGGTTTGATAAAGAAAAATATTTTTAACACAATAGCTTGATTTTAGCTATTGGAATCATAAAGAACTGTTTCAAAGTTTTAATGAATGATTTTTTAAGAAAAGATATCTTGCGAACTGATAAGCCTGCTGATGGCCTAGAAAGGATATGCATAGAGTACCCTCGGGGCCAGAACCCGAAACTCCGAGCGGGCCACTACGGTGGTGATAAGGCTTGTGCTTGTGGTTGTGTAAGTAATTTATCATAGTATAAATTACTTGTTGATGCCTGTGATACAGAATTTTAAGTTTATACTTCCTTTTAGAAAAAAAGGATGTTAGGTTCCAGCTGTTGTGTTGGAACTGAATATCTTTATTTACTTACTTGTTTATAAAGTTTATTTCAAAATATATCCTACTGGGCCGTCTGCTCACGTTTTTCTTCTATGTTTATATAGATATATTAAACCCCTTGCAGGCGATGCTAGAAGTAGCGCAGAGTAGCTGAATTAGTTGCTACTGTCAAGTAAGGACATTATATCCATCATCCTTGTGTATAAATGTAAGGATTGTAAATTCTAAGATTATAAACTTTGAATATCTAGATTGTGGTTGATGTCTGTAAATGTTATTTAAATGTTCATGTATGTACAATATTGTATATCCTGTGGGTGAATCTCTGAATGATGCTAGAGGCTCAGTTTTGAAACCTGTTTTATCAGAAAGTGTGAAAATCCCCATCACTTTCTTGTAATTTAATTTCAGTAAAAATGTGGAGCTTGTTTGGAAATTGCTTTAATATTTTACTTTTAGTTTTGATTATTGTAATTCTAAATGTTTAACTACTTTCATAATTATGTTTAATTTTTAAACGAGCTTTCACATCACTAACCCCTGCTTTGGGGCGTGACAAATAATTGCCTTAATCTTCTCTATCTCTTTTCATTGCAAAATCTTCACTAGAAATCTCATAAAATAGGGCAAGAAGTTTACAGATGAGCCATATATAAATGGTCCTTATCTTCCAGCATGGCCTGAAATTATCAACTCTGAGTTTTATACCATATAGATGCAAAAGAAAGAAAAGACATGTCTTTGCAAAAGAAACCACTAGAAAGAGTAGTGATATTTTAGCGTATATTGCGAGTAACAGAATAATACCAAAAAAAAGTATACGAGTGGAGACTGTAGGAAAGCTCTAAGTTCTTGACAGAGCCTGAATGGAAAGAACTATAAGGGGTGGGGAATAGCTCCTGATTAAGGAAGTGTAAAGAGCAAAGTTTAGAGGATTTCCTCTAAACTTTGTCTTGAGTGAGAAAGTAATAAGTGTGATGCCTAAAAAAGTTGTCATTTGATGTTTTTTTTTTATTTTTTTTAAAAATGTGTTTATTCTTTAAAATGAGTAATGTATAGTTGTTTGATTAATCATGGTTATAAAATGACTAACTATTTATAAAGTAATGTACACTTAGTTAATCAATGTAACCTAGCTTATTGTAACATGGTTATTGTAACATTTTAAGGTGTGAAACGTACATGAAGTAGCGAAACGGACAATTTCGCTACTTCGTGGGCCATTCCATAGTCCTTTCTCATGGCATGCTGTCAAGACCAATTAAACAACTTTGGCAAGACTTAGAGGGAAACACTTCCACACCTACATGCATACTTCCCACGTGAAAAATCACCCCCTTAGTGTGTGCGAAAACATCATAAGAAAGCGTAAATACTTCCCTTGTTAAGGTTGTTTTGAGGCTTTGTTCGCTTAATAACTCACTCTGATTGAGGACCTTCTGATCAACTCTGAAGCGAATTCTGAAGCTAACTCTGAACCTGCATGACTCTCCAAAGTTGCTGCTAGTAATTTTCAATCTGAATGCTAGTTTGCTGTGGGAAACATGTTTTCTAACCAAAAATGAAAACTTATTTGTATAACAAAAACAAACCATATCAATAAAGTACATTCTAAAGAATTAGATCAGTAGCAATAGAATAACATTCTTAGCATGTTCGAGAGATAATTAAAATATGAAGACACATGATAGTGTCAGAATAAATTGACACTAATAATAATGTTGAAGGCATCATGATAAAAATGACAAAGACAATAAAAGCGAACTAATAGCAATGACAACATTACAATCGCATGGATATGATAAAAACATATGAAAAAGCAAGGAGAAAGAAAAACATAAACATAAACTTACAATAAAGCAATCTGCAGTCCTCGAACAGAAGTGCGATCAACTCCATTGACGTATTTGGAATATAGGAGTTGTATGATGTCGTCATACATCTCTGGTGCCAATAAGATATAGAGAAAATGCAGTAGTGGAATATAGCAGTTGTATGATCGGCTCCAAATTGAATGCTAAAACTCCTCGATCATAAGCATGATTGACTCCCAAGCAATAGCGTGGATCACAAGTGTGATTAAGTTTTCGTCTTCGAAGGTGAATTACTCTTCAAGCTTGTTTCTTTTGTAGTACAATTCGTTACAAAAACATAGTTAAATAACAATAGAATACCCAGAACACTAAGCATATATACGATAAAGTCAGTAGAAATAACCAATAAACTTAACGTACAATTAAAAAAAAAAAAAAGACTACAATTCGTATAACGAACTCAGAAACAAAAGCAGGGGAAGAATCAATCTCATTGTACCACTGCAAATTAATAACTAATAACAGTACGAACCAGAAAAAAAAAGTAACAAAAGATGAAAAAGAAGCATGATATATATGTGTATATGTGTGTGTCTATATATATATATATATATATATATATATATATATATATATAGCATTAGCATATAATCAATGCATGAGATCACCGAAAAAGAAACAACTCATATGATGACATTATAATAAAAACAATTGATATTACATAATTAAGTACCATTTCGTTTCAAATAATAATAAAAAAAAATCCCTCTAAAATACAATTCTCATGCACAGAAAATAGAACTCTGATCACAACCTGATTGATAGACCCCGAATCAAAAGCTAAAACTCCTCGATCGCTAGCATATCGGCTCCAAAGCAATTCACACTCGTTGATTACAAAGCATGAAGCACAAGCGTGTTTGAGTTTCCTCTCAAAATCTGATATACTCTGGAAACTTGTTTCTGTTGTAGTACAATTCGTTATGAAAACACAATTTAAGTAATTTTTCTTTGACCGAGAGTTTAGTAATAATTGAATAAAAAGAAAGTGAAAATTAGTATACATACGAATATGATAAAATCAATAACAAATAAAGCATAAACTAGTAGAATAAAATACATGAATTCTTGTGCCGCAAGAAAAAAAAATAAAACTTTTTTTTTTTTTTTTTAACAACGCGCGTGGATCTTCATTAAAAGCAGAATTTTAGGTGTACCATGTACACAGTAAACGAATGAAACTTCTTATTTGAAAACATTTCTTAAAGCAAACAGGAATGACTTATTATTATAGTAACAAGATTTTAATAAATAATATAATAAGCTAAGCCACTATAACAAAAACAAAGTTAAAAAGAGACAGACTCTAACCATGAATTCATATGCGTACCAAAAATCACATGTGGAATCCTATTAGGACTAGGATTTGCATCATAAATATAATAATCTACGAGGAAAAATTATTATTAGATGTTACATGATTATCCAGTATTTAGGATAATTCAAAGTTGAATTCACATCAAATTAGAATTCATTTATCAAATATTGCTAAAAGTTGTACCTGTAACGATCTTCTAATTAGTAGAAATAAAAAATAAAAAAAAAACATATTGATGTGCATGGAAAACAAGTAAGCATAATTAGTAGAATAGAATACAATTCCTATACCACAGAAAGGACCAATTAAAAAGAAATGAACCAGAAAAAAAGAAATAGCATAATAACAGTACGAACCAGCAAAAAGAAATGAAGAAAAAGAAGCATGATATATATGTGTATATATATTTAGCATTAGCATATAATCAATGCATGAGATCACCAAGGAAAAAGAAAACTCATATGACGACATTATAATAAAATTAAACAATTGCAATAACATAATTCAGTACCACTTCATTTCTAATTAAAAAGAAAAGCCTTCTAAAATACAGTTCTCATGCACAAAAAATAAAAATACCTGATCGATTGACTCCGAATTTAAATAATGTAATTTATGTATTTAAGTCAAGGATTTTTCTTGGAAAAAAAATATATTATGTTATATTTTGTGACTGAAGAATTTATGGAATTAACATCTATATTCCTAAATTATGTAGCAGATTTCATGCTAAGTTCATGTTTTATGATCAAGTAAATTTGATCGATAAATTCTCACTGTACTTTAAAGCGGAAGAATTTTCAATACATATACAGTTTGAGAATCTTAATTCCAAGAATCTCCAAGCATAATACGAACTAGCATCTAGTACATATACAGGAGAAAATTATAGCCAGTATAATTTTTAACAGTTTCAAAGAGAAACTTAACAGAGTGGACAAAAGTACAAGGGGTATGTTAATGTGTAGAATTGGATGGAGTGTGATGAGGGAAGATGGAGAGTACTCATGATTATTTTTTTTCCCTCTCTTTCTTCACTTGGCCAGCCATGCTTAGGGAGATTATAGCAAAATTTTGGTTAGTTGAGTGTGCTAGAGGATTTCATGATGAGATGAATCAAATCAACTATTTGACAAGAATGCTTACTGCACTTCTCTCTTGAAGCACCCAACCGGCCAAGCAAGGGGAAATTAACCCAAAAACTTTACTAATTAAGCTAGCTTGATAGGCTTAATTAAGAACTAAGAAGAGATCAAGTAAAGTCTATAAATGTTAGACCATTAGTGCGCATTAGGTTAGCCATTTTGCACATTTCCTCTCATTTTCCACACACCAAAACCGGCCATACTCTACCCATTGCCTCTCAAAATTTTCTCTCACTCTCCTAACCTTAAGCCACTAGCAAACAATAGAAGAAGAAGAAGAAGATCAAAGTATTCTAGGAGGAGTCTAGTCAAGCATTTCTCCAAGGGTATAAACTCTAAACCCTCTCTTTCTTATGTTCTAGTTAAGTTTGAGATTTAGAAATATTCTTCTCAAATTTTCTTATAGTCTTCTAGTTCCAAGCCATTAACAAACCTTAGAGGAAGAAGAAGGTGATCAAGTATTCTAGGAGGAGCCTAACCAAGGATTTTCTTCAAGGGTATAAATTCTAAACCTTTCTCCTATATTCTCCTACCAAAAATTAAGTTGTGAATCAAGGATGTAATTTGTGGTTCTTGAGGAGATAAGTTGTAATAAGGGTGTGTGAGTTTTATGTTGGTTTTGTGTGTTTTGAGGTTAGTTTGATTAGTATTATGTGGTATGCTTATGTTTGGTTTAAGTTGCTTATTTTGGGTTGGAGGAAAAATTTTTCAGTTACTTTGAACGCGAAAATGGGGACCCTAGAGTGAGATTTTTCAATATTTCTAAACTTAAAATTATGGTTCTCGATGTTTTGAACGTTTTTCTGTGACTGTGACAAAACCCAATTTTAACTCTAAAGCAAGTTTGAAGCCATTTTAAAAAAACGGTCAGGCTGTCCAACACAGTTTCGAAAAAAAAAACAGCGGCCACTGTTTTCAGCCAAACGAGGCCTTTAGAGGCTGAATTTTAACTTTCACTAAAAACAAAAATTTTAGATCTTGACGAGATGAAGAATTGTTGCACAGAATAAATTTTTAAAATCTGATTCTAAGATGTATTAAAACGCAGATTTTAAAAACTGTACAGTTTTAACTAAACAAAACGAACAGTGTTGGTTTTTAACAAAAGTTATCAAAGAACCTGAGATGTGATTTCAGTAAAATACTATAGTGTTAAACCTCATTTTAACGGAAATATTTGTAAAGAAAGTTTTCAAGAAAAATGGTTTCTTTTAAAGAATTTAATGGTTTATCGAGCAAATCATCCCGACGGACACCTACGAGCCCAATACGTTAAGTCCTTCGAATTATGAAGATTGGATGTGGGTCTAATGCCTGCATTTAATTTATGAGACCCCATTTGAGTTTAAATTTTAACGGCCTAAGAGTTTAGAATGCTGTGAATAAGTTTCGAGGCCGAATTGGGCCTTAATGTCATAACAAGTCCAATGAGGTAGATTAAGGAGAATAAGTTACTAGATTGGGTAATTGAATTTCAATCTAGGCAAGTGGATGTTAAGGGCAAATAAGAAAAAAAAATAAGATTTTGAGGATTTATAAATTGATCCTTATAGTAAATTATCCTTCAGTAAAAGAGAGGAATACATGCTTTAAGGAAAGGGTTAGATTTTCCTTCATAAGTTGCTAAAATAGAATAGCAAACGACAGTTAAGATCACACTCTCAATGTGTGTTCATTTTCAGAAGTAAGCAAGTAAGAGACTAGGTTGTTTGGCGAAAAGTGAATTCCAGCTCTGTAAATCAGGTAAGTAGAAATCTCACCTACAGTATGAATATATTTTAAAGAAAAAGTTACACATGTTATATATGCATGTTTATGCTTTATGTATTGTATGTGATGCCATGTCATACTGCATACACCTTAATAAGTCAAGAGCAACTTATAAGAATAATCTCAGTTGAGTGTCGTCCCAGCCTCTGAGAGGGAGGCATTCAGTTCAGTTTATAATCACGGGGTCGTTGGGGACCTGGCAAACCCTCACGTCCCGATGATTGCGCGCAAGTGGTATGAGCACTCGGGCCCATAAGTAAGTAAGATAAGATCAGATAATAAGAATTTAATAAGACATGATCATAATTAAGCATAATTGGCTCATGCATATTTATTCATGTGAACTTACAGTTATTTTGCGAGAGATAGTTCCTACTTGCTGAGCGAAAGCTCATCATAGAATATTTATACTATAGGTAAGCAACCTGCACAAAACATATGATGGACTGAGGGCGAGGCAGCGGACGAGCGGAGTGGAGGTTGGGGATGGGATACCGCATGCAGTCATTTTCCGCAGTAGTTAAAGTTTTAAAAGATTTTGATAAGTACGTCTATAAACTTGTATTTTTGGAAGTTTGTAGTATAACGTGAAGTTTGTGTAAACTGCCAGAATTTATGTCGTTATAGTAAGTTTAAAAAAAAATGCAACAGCATTCCTACAGCATTTTAAAAAAAAAGAATGCTACAGCAATCCTACAGCATTTAAAAAAAAGAATGCTACAGCATTCCTACAGCATTTTAAAAAGAATGCTACAACATTCTTACAGCATTTTAAAAAAAATGTGTTGTAGCATTCTAGCTAACATTTCAAAAAAAAAAATCTCTCAAATTTTGAAAGTTTAAGAAGTTATTAGTTAAAGGTTAGTTTCAGTGACGGCCAACTCAGCAGGGTCGTCACAGAATCAAATGCTAAAACTCCTCGATCGCAAGCATATCGTCACCAAAGCAATTTCAGTCCTTGATCACAAAGCATGTAGCACAAGCGTGTTTGAGTTTTCCATTCAAAGCTGATCAATTAATTCTGGAAACTTCTTTCTATTGTAGTTCAATTCGTTGTAAAAACACAGTTAAGTATTTTCTTTCTTTTTTTGACACGGAGTTTAGTAATAATTGAATGAACAGAAAGTGACCATTAGAATATATACGAATGTGATGAAAATAAATTCCTCTACACAAAAAAAAAAAAAAGAAAAAAGCATAAACGTGTACAATAAAATACAATTCTTGTACCGCAAGTAAAAGAAAAGTTTTTTTTTTCTTTTTTTTTTTAAGGTGTAAATGATCATTAACGTATACAGTAAACGAATGAAACATCTTATTTGAAAACAGTTTGCAGTTAATCGTACGACAACACAGAAAAATGAAAAGAAGAAATAGAGAATAATTAACGCATCTTCTTATAGATATTTACATAGCATAATGTGTAAAGTATCTTGGAAATTAAGAAACTTACATGAAGTCATTATATAGTAAAAGCAAGCAACAAGATTTTATGTAACAACTCACACCCCTCAGTATGATATTATCTGCTTTAGGCCTGAGCCCGCACAGTTTTGTTTTTGAGTCTTACCCTAAAAGGCCTCATACCATTAGGAGTGTAATGACTGAGAAAATTTCAGACCTTAAATAATACAATTCATGTATTTTTAAGCTAAGGATTTTCTTAGAAAATATTATGTTATATTGTGAATGGAGGATTTATGGAATTAATATATGTATTCCTAAATTCTATAGCAAATTTCATGTTAAGTTCATGTTTCGATCAAGTAAATTCGATCGATAAATTCTCGCCGTATTTTAAGGCAGAATAATTTTCAGTACAAGTATAGTTTGAGAATCTTAATTTCAAGAATCTCTAAGCACAGCACGATGTTAGCGGCATATAAAAAAAAACGCACTGACATTTTAAAAGAAGAAAAAAATCCTTAATTGCCAAACAGTTAGGTTAAAGTCACAAGATAAATACCTATAGTAGATTGATACAATATGAGCTCGGGAATTGACACTGTCAGAAACGTCATTCTCGAGATAGAATACAGAAAATTAAAATTTAGAATTTGTTCAGTCTAAAATTAATTTTAAGACTTGAAACAGTTTGAAATATTACGCGAGTAAGAATATAAAACAATATTGAATTATTCAGAAATTAATATTGGACTGTAAGTAGTAGATTAACTTACGTGAGCTAAACTAATTACCTCTAATCAGTATAAATTTAATCTGTTTAGAGGAAATAATTGAGGATAAGATCAGGCACGTAATCTTGCCTTAATCAGATACTTTATATAGTGAAATTTTTAGGGTTCTTGCACTTTCTTTCTCTTATTCTCGCTCATTCTCTCTCTCCTCTCACGTTCTCTCTCACACAAACCATCAATGGCCAAATACTCAAGTTAAGATTCCGACCTCCATTTTTGACCCCGCCGGTGTCAATAGAAAGATCTCGACGAGCTGAGTTCAACGACATGCGGCACGACCTCCAACCCCGCCGGAATCAGCCGCAATCGCCGGCGGAAGTTCCGAAATTCCCATTTCTTCCCGTCGTGATATCTCCGCCATCCGACCTCCGATTGAGATGATTTCAGTCCCTATGGACTCAGTGCAGCGAGACGAAGAAAACCCATCATTTTCACAGCTCGATTCTGACCGGAGCACCGCCGTCTGTGGTGGTCGGAATCGCCGCCGCCGTCGTTTCTCTCTCTACAGGCCATCGTGGATGTCACCGCCCCCACCAATCAACTCAGAAGCCGACGTCCAGTAGATCCCGACCAGCAGCCACCGTCGCCGTTGTAATGACTGAGAAAATTCCAGACCTTAAATAATACAATTCATGTATTTTTAAGCCAAGGATTTTCTTAGAAAATATTATGTTATATTGTGAATGGAGGATTTATGGAATTAATATATGTATTCCTAAATTCTATAGCAAATTTCATGTTAAGTTCATGTTTCAATCAAGTAAATTCGATCGATAAATTCTCGCAGTATTTTAAGGCGGAATAATTTTCAGTACAAGTATAGTTTGAGAATCTTAATTTCAAGAATCTCCAAGCACAGCACGATGTTAGCAGCGTATAAAAAATGCACTGACATTTTAAAAGAAGAAAAAAAATCCTTAATTGCCAAACAGTTAGGTTAAAGTCACAAGATAAATACCTATAGTAGATGGATACAATATGAGCTCGGGAGTTGACACTGTCAGAAACGTCATTCTCGGGATAGAATACAGAAAATTAAAATTTAGAATTTATTCAGTCTAAAATTAATTTCAAGACTTGAAACAGTTTGAAATATTACGCGAGTAAGAATATAAAACAATATTGAATTATTCAGAAATTAATATTGGACTGTAAGTAGTAGATTAACTTACGTAAGCTAAACTAATTACCTCTAATCAGTATAAATTTAATCTGTTTAGAAGAAATAATTGAGGATAAGATCAGGCACGTAATCTTGCCTTAATCAGATACTTTATATAGTGAAATTTTTAGGGTTCTATCATTTTCTCTCTCTTGCTTCCGTTCACACTCTCTCTCTCCTCTCACGTTCTCTCACAAAAAAAACCATCAATGGCCAAATACCCAAGTTCAGATTCCAACCTCTGTTTTTGACACCGACGGTGTCAATAGAAAGATCTCGACGAGCTGAGTTCAACGACATGCGGCACGACCTCCAACTCCGCCGGAATCAGCCGCAATCGCCGGCGGAAGTT
>NW_010367016.1:183856-207396 GCF_000414095.1 Morus notabilis
TGCAACAAATAAATAAATTTTAAACATGACGATTTAAATGATTGATTTTAAAAGGGCTTTAAGATGTACTTGAATTTAAGATTTCTCACGAAATCCGTTTTAAAGTCAAAATTAAATGGCCCGATTGAATTGGCTAGTTTTAGAAAGGCTTTTAAAGAGCATTTGAAATAAGAGTTCAAATGCTGCTCTGTTTGAAAGATATTTTTAGAACGTTTTATCTTAACTGAAATTAAGAAAAGCTTTTAGAAATTTAGTGATTCACTTATTTGAAATTATTGTTACAAATTATGAAAGTATTCTTTCTTATATTAAAAAAAAAAAAATATTCCGCAAATTTTAAGAAACCCCAGTAAGTACAAGTTAAAGTTTAAGTTACAGTGGCGGCCTCATAGGAGGGTCGTCACAAGGAGGTGGTGTCATTCCTTATAAACCGGGACCTATCATCATCCTCAGGCGATGTAAGACTGCACAACTAACCCTTTCTTGGTCACCCCTATGGGGGCCCAACGTCCTCGTTGGCCACATTTCCGGCTGGGTAGAGTCTCTGATACCATATGTAACGATCCACACCCCCACCTGGTATGATATTGTCCGCTTTAGGCCTGAGCCTACACGGTTTTACTTTCGTACCTTACCACAAAAGGCCTCATACCATTAGGAGGTGGTGTCATTCCTTATAAACCAGGAACTATCTTCATCCTCAGGCGATGTAAGACTGCACAACTTATCCTTTCTTGGCCTTGTGTCTCAAGGGATTGATGGCTGTCACACACAACGTCTTCCCAATAAAGTGAAGGCAGATTTCATAATGAATTTGTATCAGTATGTGTAATATTGTATTATATACTCACTATTGTATTCTATCTATATTTTATTTGCACCAGAGATGCATGACGGCAACTTACAACTGCTACAGTCAAAATAGTATAAGAATTCGATCGTACTTGTCGGGGGATTGCATATTTGATTCATACGCAGCATGCTAACAACAGAGAGCCTCTCCACAACAATTTAAGCCAACTCTTTGGAGTCAAATCTGGCCCTGTGACAAAGGAGTTTGCTTCAGAGGTACTTTATAATATTCTATATATATATATATATATAAATCTTCTTAGCAGCTTGTGATTGAGGAATGTTTTCTTAAAGTATTGTTTTGTTGTTTTGTTTTGTTATTACGTTTTCTTTAATGTTTTTATGCTGTTCTTAGTATTTTATTGTAGTTGATATAATAAAACGTTTTTATTGTCAGTTTCAATTAATTTTTATAAGAGATGTGTTATTCCTTTACTGTGCACGTTTGCGAAATTGTATTAAGAGTTTTTCTCTTTTCAACTTTTCTTTTTGTCGAACGGTTAGTTATAATGTTTTATTCCTTTTCTTAATACGTTTGCATCATGTATATACTAGTTTTACTGTTATTCTTTTTATTATACTTTATGGTTATTTGTTTTTTTTTTTTTTTTTTGCCCCTTGTGTAAATGAATATGTTATCATCACTATTGATATAATCCTATACATGCTTAGTTTTTTGAGTATTCCATTTTTATTTTACCCTGCTTCCATAACAAATTGCACTATAACAGAAACAAGCTTTAGGAGTTAATCAACTTTGGCGAGGAAATTCAATCACGCTTGTGATTGATGCTTTGTGTTCAAGGAATGCAGATTGCTTCCGAGTCGACCGTGCTTGAAATCGAGGAGTGTGTGACGTTTTGGAATCAAGTAAGGGTACATTTCATAACAAACCGCTCTATTTTGGACAAAATATTTTATCGTATACTTACTATTGTATTTTATCTGTATTTTATTTGCACCAGAGATGCATTACGGCATCATACAAGTGCTACAGTCCAAATCGTATAAGGATTCGATCGCACTTGTCGTCGGGGTGATTGCAGATTGATTCGAAATCGATCATGCTTGCGATCCAGGAGTGCACACCGTATTTAGAATCAAGTGAGGGCAGATTTCATAACAAATTTGTACTATTACGTGCAATATTATACCATCTACTCACTATTGTATTCTATCTGTATTTTATTTGCACCAGAGATGCATGACAGCATCATGCAAGTGCTACAGTCCAAATAGTATAAGGATTCGATCACACTTGTCGCCGGGTGATTGCAGATTTGATTCAAAATCGGTCATGCTCACGATGTAGGAGTGCAAAATGTCTTCAGAATCAAGTAAGTCCAGATATACCCACTATTATATTCTCTCTGTATTTTATTTGCACCAGAGACGACATCATACAACTGCTATATTCCAAATATGTCAATGGCTCGATCCCCATTCTGTTCGAGGAGTGCAGATTGCTTTATTGTAAGTTTATGTTTATGTTTATGTTTTTTTCCTTTCATTGTTATATGTTTTCATCATATCCTCGCTAATGTAATGTTTTGATTGCTATTGTATCGCTTTTATTGTCTCTGTCATTTTTAACATTATTATTAGTGTCATTTTGTTTCCTTTCATTGTTATATGTTTTCATCATATCCTTGCTAATGTAATGTTTTGATCGCTTTTATTGTCTCTGTCATTTTTAACATTATTATTAGTGTCATTTTGTTCTGACACTCATGTTTCTTCATCTTTTGATTATCTCTAGAGCATGCTAAGGATGCCTTTCTATCGTTACTGATCTAATTCTTTATAATGTACTTTATTGATATAGTTTTTTTGTTATACAAATTAATAGGCTTTCATTTTTGTTTTTCTTATTTCTTTTTCAATGAAAACATTTGTTAATGTATAGTGGGATGACCTATACAAAGAAGCGCTACAGTCTGTCACTAACGACATGACACCAGGTTAGAAAACATGTTTCCCACAGCAAACTAGCATTCGGATTGAGAATTACTCGCAGCAACTTTGGAGAGTCATGCAGGTTCAGAGTTAGCTTCAGAATTAGCTTCATAGTTGATCAGAAGGTCCTCAATCAGAGTAAGTTATTCAGCCAACAAAGACTCAAAACAACCTTAACCAGGGAAGTATTTTCTTTTTCTTATGATGTTTTCGCACACACCAAAGGGGTGATTTTGCACGTGGGAAGTATACATGTATGTGTGGACTGGTAGTGTTTCCTCTAAGTCTTGCTAAAGTTGTTTAATTGGTCTTGACAGCACGCCATGAGAAAGAACTACGGAATAGCTCATGAAGTAGCGAAATTGTCCATTTCGCTACTTCATGCACATTTCACACCTTACAATGTTACAATAACCATGATTACAATAAGCTAGGTTACAATGATTAACTAAGTGTACATTACTTTCTAAATAGTTAGTCATTTTATAACCATGATTAATCAAACAACTATACATTTACTCATTTTAAGGAATAAACACATTTTTTTTAGGGAAAAAAAAAAAAACACCAAAATGACAACTTTTTTAGGCATCACACTTATTACTTTCTCACTCAAGACAAAGTTTAGAGGAAATCCTCTAAACTTTGCTCTTTACACTTCCTTAATCAGGAGCTATTCCTCACCCCTTATAGTTTTTTCCATTTAGGCTCTGTCAAGAACTTAGAGCTTTCCTACAGTCCCCACTCGTATACTTTTTTTTTTGGTATTATTCTGTTACTCACAATACACGCTAAATTATCACTCTTTCTAATGGTTTCTTTTTCAAAGACATGTCTTTTCTTTATTCTGCGTCTATATGGTATAAAACTCATAGTTGATAAGTTCGGGCCATGCTTAAAGATAAGGACTATTTATATATGGCTCATCTGTTAACTAAGTTTTGCTCTATTTTTTGAGATTTCTAGAGAAGATTTTGCAATGAATAGAGAAAATTAAGGAAATTATTAGCTCTAACTTTTCAGCCTGTAAAGAATT
Organism: Morus notabilis; assembly: GCF_000414095.1. NCBI lineage: Eukaryota > Viridiplantae > Streptophyta > Magnoliopsida > Rosales > Moraceae > Morus > Morus notabilis. The sequence continues at coordinate 187,701 of NW_010367016.1, forward strand.
GGACAATCAAAGGAAGAAAACAAAAGCAAAAAAGGTAAGTGTTCTGATTTTTATCTTCCTGACTGCATATGCATTCATAAACATTGTGAATCAGCAATTAGTGCAACTCAAGAAAAGAAGGATTTTCCTTTGGCAATATTATTTGAAAGTGTGTGTTTGGTAGACGACAAATTATCTCGGATATTGTTGAACTACTTATAATCCAAATTCAGATTTTGTTAACTCCTGCCTACTGTTATGGCTCATAAACCATATTTGAGATCCTGCAAAACAATTTGACCAATTGAAAACTAAAAAGGAACTAAGAGCCAAAAACTAATCCACCCTAATTTATTCGAAAGATAAATGGGATCTGTACCAACAAAAAGAAAAAAAAAAAAAATCAGAAGACAAAAGCAGCCATCACTTTTCAGGGCACCAAAAGAAAGCTGTAATCTCTGCAGTGTTGCAAAAATAGAGAAATTAGTATAGTATTACCTGCAATCAGGGATCAATGGCAGAAACTGGTTTGAAGGAATTGAAACATATAGCTCTCTTAGGATATGGTTTAAGCGAAATAATATCGTTGAATTGAGCTTGCACGGAGGAATGTATATCCGCAATATCAAATGTCTTCTCTTCATGAACGAGCTTATTCCTCGCAAGCCAAATAGTTTCCAAAAGTACAGAAGCATAAAGTAAGAAATCTCCATTAAAATGGCATAATGAGTTTGGATCACCAAATAATACCAGTTCCAAGAAAGTAGCCATGGAATCACAGCAGAGAGAATTTGTGTTGAGGCCCCACCGCGACAAGAACCAAAGAGGCCCAACACTCTGGCAGTACAGAAACAGATGGGTGGCACTTTCCGAAACCAAGCCACAGAGCGGGCAAGTGGTGTCCAAATCCATTAGGTAATTAACAACTTCTCGTACTGGCAAACAATCCAAAACAAGCAGCAACCAAAACGTCTTGTGCCTGTGCAGTATCTTGCAACTCAATATCTTCTCACAAAGTTGTTGCCTTGACGGGAAACCCTGAAAGCTGAACAAAGGGTATATGATATTCTTTAAAAATCCACTTGGTTGCAGCTCGTTGGCGACAACATTCGCCTCTGCAAATACATATTGATCACTGATGATACCAAATTCAATTGGGTCCTGGAGAGAAAGCAGGCGGATTCCGCAACTTTTTATTTTGCGTTTTAATGGATCTTCAAAACTGAAGTGAAATGACATCTCTATTACAGGATCAAAGTCAAATGCAGCTGCAGTTAGATGCGTGCTCATTAACACATGGTTTAAGCCATAATTGCCTCCAAAATATTTGGATTTTGACAAAAGTTGGAAACGTCTTTCACCATTACTGTTGGTTTTGAGATAGATTTCCCAATTTAAATATACGTCCTTGTTGATATCATCATTGTGGGCATTTTCAACAACAAAGCAAAAGGCAAAACCAATGAAATTTGTATACTCTGTGGGAAGCATCATATCTATTGAATCTCCAACGTTTTGATAGCTAAACCACTCAGGAATTTCATCTCCCGGATAAGAAACAATAACTTCAAGCGGAGTCACATGCCTCTCCTGTACCTTAATTAGCAAATCAGGATTACGTCAAATATGAAAACTAATACAGTCATCTTAAGAAGAGAAAGAAGAGATATACCTTCTCGAATCTACAACCTTTTTGTGTAAGTGAAGTGCGGAAACCGGCATCCAGATGTAAAACATACACATTTTTACAAGAGCAAGAAGATACATATAAATATATACCCTATCAAGTCTGGCTACTACTAGTTCCCTTGCAACGGAAAAAATTCTAATATTAAATTCAACTTTAAGAAAAGACATACCTTATGTTTCGAAACTGGTAGTATTGAGGCATAGAATAATGCTCTAAGCTGAAACTCAGTTATGACATTCTTGTGATCCAACTTTAAGCAACCCTCAAATGAAAACCGCCTCTGAAAGGACAGATCCCCTTTAGGCCCTTGTGCAAGTAGACTCCATGAATTTGACACCATCTCCATTGATATGCACCCCGCTGCATAAACAGCCTGTATGGAAAGAGGAAGCTCTGGTAAAGACTGAAGGAACTTGCAATCTCTTACGTACAAACGCTTCAACTTAGAACGTTTGATGCTTTCAGGAATTCTAATAATATTTGATTCACAGAGATTTAACACGTCTAATCCGGGTAAAGAGAAGAGCCAATCAGGTATTTCAGGTACACGGGTTTCTTGTAGGACTAATTTTGTAATCCCATCAAGTTTTTCATTTGAGGAGGGCCATGGTCTAATCCACGGTTCTTGTGTTTGAAGCACAGTTAGATGTTCCATGGGCTCTTTAATTTCTGGCAAGTAGTTTAATGCTAAACAACCACCGATGTAGAGCTGTTCGAGAGATTTTAACTTAGAAAAGTTGGTCGGAAGGCTCTCAAGCCTTTTGCAGTTTGTCAAATCAAATACCAGGAGATGAGAGAGATGCTCAATTGATGGCGGCACATTCTTTATTGCTGTCTCATCCATATACAAACATTGTATATTTTTTGGAAGTTCTGGAAATTCGTCAATGTTTGAGCAGCCAGATAACATAAGATCCTGCAACAACTCCAGCTTGCAAATGCCTCCTGGAAGACGCTCAAGGCTTATACAGCCACTGAGATTTATCTTTTCCAAATTTAGTGCCAAAGAGAGGTCTGGAATTTCAGTAAGCTTCTTAGATCCTTCAAGATTTAGAACTTTTAAGCTCACAATATGCTGTCAAGAAAGAGAAATACAGGAATAAATTATATTATGCCTGTTACATACAAAACATATTTAAAACAAGTGAAAATTAAACTATACCTGAACGCCATCCCAAAGCTTCTCAAGCTTATTGTTAATCAGGTGTAGCTCAATAAGATTTTGAGGTAAAAATTTTGGAGGCAAACGTTTTAGAGGAAAACTATCCCAATGAAGATATCTGAGCTCACTAGGAAGACATTTAAGACCTTTTTTTTGAAGTTTCAGCTTTTCCTCAACATAATAACCAAAAAACCGAAGGAATTTGAGATTAGGCATCGCTTTGAAAAGTCTAGGACTCATGCATATGGCAGCACGAATTTTAGACATGTCCAGGGACATTCCTTGAATTTCTGGGGTTGTCTGAAATTGAAACAATTCATAAATGAGCATGCAAAAAAAAAAAAAAAAAAAAAAACCGGAACACACACAGACGAACACACACAATGTATATGGTACTTACAGTATTATTTTTCAAGACACTACAAACATCTTCAGCAAACCAAAGCCTGCTGCGCCTTCCAGGCTCATTAGGAGATTCCTGACGAACAATTTCCTTACCCATGTCTTGTACCAGATCATGCATAGACAGCCGGTTGGAACAATCAATTGTTAAAAGAGACCTGTCAATGAGAACACTAATTCCCATATCAACTCCCCAGCGATAGCTATCGAGTATTCTTTTTGCATCATCCTGTTTCATACCAATGAAGAAAAAAACTATATCGAGAAATATATTTTTCTCTTCGGAACACAGACCATCATAACTTACTTTCAACACATTCTGAACTTTGTCATAGGGAATATTTTCCAACATTTTCAGTTCACTTTCCCATTCTTCTATGCTCTTGGAACAAAGGTGACAGCCCAAAACTTTAAGGGCTAAAGGAACACCTTTAGCATATTCAGTGACCACTCTTTTCGACATTTCTACATAAACTGGTGAGGGAGAGGTTCCCTTGAATGCTGAAGCATAAAACAGTTGAAGAGCATCATGAGAATTTAATTCATCAACCTCATATATTCCATCAGCTTGGATATTTTTCAGAACTTGCTTATCTCTAGTTGTTATAATGATTCTACTCCCCAGGCCAAACCAATCGCGATCTCCAACCAAATACTCTAACTGCTCTACATCATCTGCATCATCAAGAACGACTAGCACCTTCGTACGCTGAAGCCTATCCTTTACAAATTGATTGACATTTACTATTTTCTCCTTCAACAACTCAGAGAAGAGTTTCTTTTGTAACTCTTGAAGTTTATGTCGTTTTGTCTCCTTAATGTCTCTAAGAAAGCAACAACTTTCAAATTGAGGAGCAAATCGACTGAATATGACTTCGACCAGGGTGGTTTTTCCAATACCGCCCATGCCCCAAAGTCCTACAATAAGAACATCTAATGAATTGAAAGATAGCAATAGTTCAATGTTTTGAACTTGTTTGTCAATTCCAACCAGATCCTTGAATTCATCTTTAGATGACATGTTATCCAACCTGTTTAGAATGTCTTTGACAATTTCCTCAATTACTTCAGACTCGGATCTGGCGTACATACCAAAACAATTAATCTAAGAACTAATTATAAAACATGCACATCAAGTTATGAAAGAACACATGGAAATTATTAACTTTTAGATCTTGTAAGAAGAAAAGAGATCTAGCAACTAATGATTAAATAAGCCATTTTGCAAATGTGGGCTCTTTATCGGGAAATTGGGGGAAGTTTGGCAAAACCATTGCTCTCTTTGGTTCGTAGGATAATTTATGTTATTTAAATTTTATTGTTTAAATTTAAAATTCTGAAATTCTTACAGCGAAAAGGTTCAAATCACCAAATTTCAGGTGGTCAAATACAAAAAATGGGAATTTATATAGGGTCCTTTTAGTTCGTTGATTCGAGTTGAGATGTGACTTTACGTGAGAGCTTTTTACTGTAACAAAAAAATTAGATATGACTGTTTTTTAGAGCTTTTTATTGTAGCAAAACTCAAATCGGTGAAATGAACGGGACCATAGATTTTTCAACTTAAACAAAATCCGGATTTTTTGTTCCAAAAGCATGTTCGGATGGTGAACTTGATTCAAATTGGACTGCATGGGCCCAGACCTACGAACTGAACTTGTACCAGATTTCACAACAATTCAACTTAGTACCGAATGAGCTTCATGTTAGGTATCAAATTAAAAATAACAGAGGCTACTTAGATAATATAGGACATTAAAGGCTCGTTTAGTTCGTTGATTCGAGTTATTAATTTAAGTTAAGATGTGACTTTATATAAGAGCTTTTTATTGTAGTAAAATAATTAAATACGACTATTTCTGAGAGTTTTTTACTGTAATAAAACTCGAATTTTAAACTCGAATAACTGAAATGAATGAGCCATAAATTCACCTAATGTCTCCCACCAACAGAAAAAAAATAAAATAAAATAAACGAATTACAGAATCTATCAAACTGAAAGCTTCGAGTTAGTGCCTGTTTTTTTCTTGCATGGCTCTATGATGTATGATCGAAGGAAAAGAGAAATGTTTTACAGAGAAGTACCAGAGATTAGAGAGACCAAAGAATTGCAGAGAGTTCTAGAGCAGGAAATCTTAAATCTCAATACTTTTTCATCAATCGAATTATGGAATTCAATCACAAAGTATCCGATAGAAAATTAAAATCAACTGATGCTTTCCATCAACAGAAGAAGAAAAAAAAATCAATCAAAGGAATCAATAAATCAAAATTCTTCAAGCTAGCTGGTGGTTTCGTTTTTTTCTTTTCTTTGTTTTTTTTTTTTTCCTTGCATGGTTCTATGATCATAACCGAAGGAGAAGAGATAATTTTTTTTCGGAGAAGTAAAGCCAATGGAGATTAGAGAGATCAAAGGAGCATAGAAAGAATTCCAGAGAGTACTAGAACTCGAGATGGAATTTGAAATCTCAATACTTCTTCATCAACAGAAATCTGGTATTCGATTACAAATCTCCTACAGTTAGACAAACCAAATTACAAACTATGAAATTAAACCAAGTTATAACAAGGAATAACAACCAATGTTAAGAACCGGTTTAAGAAAAGTAACGAAGTGTAATAGGGATAATAATACAACATTTGATTCAAGAATTCATTTTTCATTCATAATATGCAAACATGTCCTGAACTGACAATGTAAAACTAACCTTAATATCTGTTGGGTGTGTGGCTTCAAATTAAGCCCACAAAACATGTTTTTTGGTTTGGGCCCAACGCCCATATATTTCCCTTTATTTTAGCGGAAATAGTAGAAAATATGCCAATATGAAAAGCTTAAGAAAGTATATAGGTTAATTTTTAGTTATAGAAATTAATAGGCCATAACTTGTCAAGTTATGGTTCATAGCCAGATAAGTTATGGACAAAATTGTCAAGTTATGGTTCATAACCAGACAAGTTATGAACAAAAACCGTAAATAACTTGTCAAGTTATGGTTCATAACCAGACAAGTTATGGACGAAAACAGTAATTTAGCATATTTATTAACTTATGTAAACTATTAACTTATTAATTTTAATTCATCTCAAATTTTGGCATATTTTCCTCTTTCTCCCTTATTTTAGTGTTGCGGCAGGTTTCGGTTTTGCCGACTTTGACTTGGAGAAAGCATTATATATGCTATATGTATATATTAGAGGCGTGCAAGAGTATAGCAGCCGCATTGTATTCTCCCATTAATACATATTTTCTCTCTTTTGTATGGTGTAAGAATATTTGGTCATAAAATTATTCTTTGACAGTTAGAGTTTTTACTTTTGGGTTGAGAGATTTTAGGTGTATTCGAGATTTGCATAGTGAGAGATTTTTGATAGGTTTTTGTAATTTGCTTTGGTTATAATGGAATTTCTTCGCTATTTCTGTTCGTGGACGTAGGCCAAAAGCCGAACCACATTAAATCCTTGTGTCTCTTGGATTTTTTTGTTATTCATATTTTGTCTTGAATCTGCTTAATTTGACGTTTTGGCAAACAACTGGTATTAGAGATTTGGTTTATTTGTCAAATTATTTTGGGATTTATGACTTCCACAAAGATGACAAAGTATGAAATTGTAAAATTCGACTGGAAGAATGATTTCAATGTTGTCAGATGATGTGAAAGAAGACCTCTTGGAAAGGGCACACAGTGCTATTCAACTGTCGTTGGCAGACGAGGTGTTGCGCGAGGTTACTGACGAGTCTACTGCTACTGGGTTATGGCTTAAGCTTGAAAGTCTGTATATGACTAAGTCTCTCAGCAATCGGCTCTATTTGAAACAACGTTTGTACACTCTTCGCATGTCAGAAGGTATATCTATCAAAGTCATCTTGATGAATTTAATAGAGTTATTCTGGATTTGAAAAATATTGATGTGAAAATTGATGATGAGGATTAGGCATTAATTTTGTTATGTTCTTTACCTCGTTCGTATGAGCACTTTGTTGATACTATGTTATATGGTAGAGACACTATTTCTTTAGAAGATGTTAAGGCGTCTTTGAATTCCAAAGAACAAAAGAAAAAGGAATCTGAAAATTGGGATGAAAATCAATCAGGTGTAGTGGTTGTTAGTGGTAGAGGAATTGAAAAAAGTGAAAACAAAAATAGTGGAAAGCCTAAAAATAGAAAAGGCAACTGCAATTATTGTTGCCAACCAGGGCATTGGAAAGTTGATTGCCCAAAGCTTAAGGGAAACAAGGAAACTGGTGAAGAAGCATCAACTACTATTGTTGAGGATTTTAAGGATGATGATTATGTCCTATTTGTGTCTGGTGATTGCGTAGGCAATTTCAATTTTTCTTCTTGGATTCTTGATTCTAGATGTTCTCAACATATGTGCCCTAATAGAGATTAGTTTATTGACTTCCAGTCTATTGATGTGGGTGTTGTCTTTATGAAGAATACTATGTCCTGTAGAGTTGCTAGTGTTGGAGTAGCCAAAGTTAAGATGTTTGATGGTAGAGTTACGACTTTGACTGATGTTAGACATGTGTCAGATTTGAAGAAAAGTATTGTTTCTGTGGGGACTCTCAACTCACAATTTTATCGGTATTCTGTTGAAAGTGGAGTTTTGAGAGTCAATAAGGGAGCTTATGTGGTGATTAAGGGAGAGTTGCATAATGGCCTCTATTTTCTGCAGGGTAGTATAGTTGTTGGTGCTAGTACTGTGGTCTTATCTTGCTTAGATCCAGATTTTAAGATCACTCGTTCATGGCATTTTCATTCGGGTCATGTGAGTGATGTGGGGATGTCAGTTTTGACGTTTGTTGAAATTTTAAGATCACTCGTTCATGGCATTTTCATTCGGGTCATGTGAGTGATGTGGGGATGTCAGTTTTGACGTTTATTGATAACTATAATAGTGTACAATTTGGTGAGAGTTATGGGTTCTGCGAGAAGAAGATAGTGAGACACCGCACTATTTGAGATTTGTCACAACAGTTGTTAGTCGTAGATAGTATGAATTCAACTCTCTTAGGGAAAGCTTGTTGTTTGCTTTCTAAGTTTGGTTTTCCAGCCTGCTATTTGGTTAGATCTCCATCAACTGCATTTGGATTGAAGACTCCGTTTGAGGTATGGTTTTTTTGCTCTGTTGATTTTGTTTTGAGATTTGGTTGTTCTGTGTGTACTCATGTGAATGATGGTAAGCTTGAGCGAAGGACAAAAACATTTCTAGGATTTGAGTTTAGGGTGAATGACTATTGGTTGTGGTTTGTTGAGCCAAAGTCACTAAGTTTGGAAATGCGTAGAGTTGATAATTTTGTCATCTTATGTGAAGAAAGGGAGTCACTAGTTGCATATACAGATCCAGGTGTTCGTGAGCAGGTAGAGTTCGACAATTTGGTTTGTTTTGAATCACTTCTGACAAGTATGGTGACCAAGTTGGTTGCCGTTTAGAAGTTCAGGCGTCGTTTAGACTTATTAGGTGTTGCAAATTGAAATTAACCTTGTGGGGTTTTGGAGGAAATGACGGACGAGTTTCATATTTTGGCTTGGCTTAATTTTCGTTAAGGTAGAGAGTATTAGGTGTGGCTTCAAATTAAGCCCACAAAGCATTTTTTTGGTTTGGGCCCAAGGCCCATATCTTTCCCTTTATTTTAGTGTTGTGGCAGGTTTTGGTTTTGCTGACTTTGACTTGGAGAAAGCATTATATATGCTATATGTATATATTAGAGGCGCGCAAGAGTATAGCAGCCGCAAAGAGTGATAGCAGCCGCATGGTATTCTCCTATTAATACATATTTTTTCTCTTTTGTTTGGTGTAAGAATATTTCGTCATAGAATTATTCTTTGACAGTTGAGTTCTTAATTTTGGGTTGAGAGATTTTAAGTGCATTCAGGATTTAGTTGATGATAGATTTTTTATAGGCTTTTGTAATCTTCTTTGATTATAGTAGAATTTCTTCGTCGTTTCTGTTCATAGACGTTGGCTACAAGCTGAGCCACGCTAAATCTTTGTGTCTCTTAGATTTTTTTGTTATTCATATTTTATGTTGAATTTGCTTAATTTGACGTTTTGGCACAACAATATCCCAAAATAACATAGATACGTCATTCGAATTTAGAACAAAACTAAAAAATTAAATTAGTAATATCTCTAACTCCATCTATTTGAATTTTGGTCAATCAACGAAGAGGAGGCTTAAAAGGAGAAAGTACCATACCTATTGAAATCAATATTCCAGCCACACACATTGGCTGCTTCTTTCAAAGCATTTCTCCACATTTGCACCTTTTCATCCTCAAAGCGCTTTTCATGCTTGGCAAATGCCGCCGCATAGCTGTTTTGTTGTTGGCGTATGTCTGACGGATCGACATGATAAAAAATCGGAACAACGAGCTGCTTGTTTACCACTTTGCACCGGAGGATGTGAGCGAGTTCGGTTAAGCACCACGACGAATAAGCATAATTCTTCGAGAAAACAAGCACAGAAATCTTCGACTCCTGAATTGCGTTCAAAAGAGAAGGTGAAATTTCCTCTCCTTTCTCAAGACGATCCTCGTCTATGTAGGCACGAACTTTTTTCCGACGCAAAGCTGCATAAAAATGGCCGGTGAAGTTGTGGCGAGTGTCCTCACCTCTGAAGCTTATAAAAACATCATACATTTGTTTTGGAGCAGAAGAAGATGCAGCCATAACTAAGCTCTCTGAAAACAGATGTATATAGTAGTAACAGTAATCTGGTGTTAGTACAAGAGTAGACTCGAAGTCGTGTATAATATAGTTTTGAAGTAATTGAACCTTTCTCTGTAAGCATCTTTGTTGAAACAAAAAAAAAAAAGTAAATAAATAAATAATAAGAAATAAATAAATATATGTATACATATAACTTGGTCACGTGGATAATTTCCTGGAGGAAGTAAATGCGTATGCGCAAAATATAAAATGTGAAAAAAAGGAAAAGTTGATTTTAATGGGTTAATTTACTTCAGATGCCAATATGTAGGCGTGTTTGAAAAATGGGACTTTTGACCTTTGATCCCTGTGCAAACTTCGTGTAAGAAAAAAAGTGAATTGAGTATATAATATATTACGAGTGAAAGTGGGAGAGAGAAAGAGTGAAGGAAAGATTGTCAAGAAAGAGAAGGAAAGGTTAAAAAAAAAAAAAGAAAAAAGAAGAAAAAAGAAAAAAGTGTGGTTGCATATCCTATCTGGTTCTTTGTGTTTTCATTCATGATGTATCTTGGTCCTACAAATTTCTTTCTAATCATTCCCTTATACCGAAATGCCATCTTCAGAAAAAGAAGTTCATTTGTTATTGTTGATCAGATTCATGTTTCAAGGTGTACAGGTTATAAATCTTTGAACCCAATGAAAATTTATGAGGTTGCAAGATTTAGAACTTCGAAAAATAATAAATAAAAAAATTACAATTATAAGATTTTAAAACTCTAAAAAATCATGAGGTTGCAAGATTTAAAACCTCCAAAAATAATAAATAAAAAAATACAATTGTAAGATTTTAGAACTCTAAAAAAATCATGAGGTTGCAAGATTTAGAACCTCTAGAAAAATCAAAATAGAGTTGCAAGTTTTAGGACTCTACAAAAGCATGGGGTTGCAAGATTTAGAACCTCCAAAAAAATCAAAATAGAGTTGCAAGTATTGTTTTTTTCTTTTTGTTTTTAGAACTTTACAAAATCATGAGGTTGCAAGATTTAAAACCTCCAAAAAATGTTAAAAGGGTCTTATCGTTATGAATTGCGAAGGAGGTTTCTTTCTTTTCTTGTACCATTTGGTACAAACCAGGATATAAATTAGGAGTAACTGCGTTCCTGAGATTCCTTTATGTCCATTGTCAACTTCTTCAAGGGTTTCAGCTTTGAAAACGGCACCATTTTGTTGACTTAATTGGATGACATTTTCTTCACTGTCAAAGAGATATCTCAAATAACCGGAATGAACTTCCAAAAGAAAAATAAAGGACATCGACAAAATGCAAATTACTTGGCAAAGGTTCAAACTAAGGAGGCAGCTGGCCCTAGGGATAAACACTTTGATTGTTGGAAGAGGCACAACCTTTTAATAGTTTTGGCTATCACAATGAAGTTGATCTTAAGAGTTATCGATTAAATTAAAGTAGAAAAGCAAATGTGTCTCGGGTACACATGGTATAGAAGGAATCAGGACTTAAAAAAGGTGGTCATGATCACATATCTGGACGGGCAATTCTTACTTTATGCGCCTCAAATGTGGCTTCTTTTCTCGAAATGGTGTTATTTGGTGATCCAAAACTCAAACATACACCATTTTGATGGGGAATTCTATTTACTTTATGCTTCTATACGACTTGTGGATACTCTTTGGCTTGCGAGGAATAAGCTCGTCCGTGACGCGAAGGGGTTTGACATTGCGGATATCCATTCATCTGTCCAATCTCAATTCAATCATATTAGTCAGCTCAACCATCCTGGCTCTTGTAACTCTGCTTCTAGAGCCATTGTGAGGGACTCTGATATGATCCGAACCATATCCTAAGAGAGCCAGACTTTCCGATTTCCTTTGACTTGTTACTGCCATTTCTTAACCTTATTGCAGGTAATAATATGTTAAATTCGCCATTTTCGTAGCATTTTTCTCTTATTGTAGAATTTCATGATTTTCTTATCCCAAACCAAGACAGAAGGGAAGGCTATAGGATGAAATAAACCTGCTTTTTGGAGCCCTGAAAGCTATGGGTTGCTTCCATAATTTTCTATTCTTGTCTTTTCATTAAATTTTGGTTGATTAATTTACATCACTATAGTTTTATGTTGGTCAATAAATAATCATATTGTATGTGTTTATATGTGTGTGTTTAATTAAGTATTCAATGCCTGCATTTGTCTATCCTTTATTTTTAATTTTTTAATTTTATTTTTCGAAAACAAGGTTTTACTGCATGCATATGCCACCAATTAATATCATCAGGCGCCGAATAAATTCAACTGCTAAGCTTATATCCAACGTCTGCAATGTAACATATTAACCTAAAATGTAACACCAATTATTCTAGAGAAAGAAAAAAAAAAAAAAAAGCCCCGAAATTTCTAATTTCCCACTTACCAATCATATTCCTTTTACTTATATATAGTTCCAATTAGAAAATACTTCTTTTCCTTATTGGCAGTAATTTCTAATTTGCAATGTTTACAAATACATTATCAGTACTCTTTCTTGGACTGAACCAGTTTTTCTTTGTTTTTATTCATTTCAAAATCCTTTTCACTATCTCATAGAATAGGCAAAATACGGTTTTCCAAAGACGAGCCATAAATTAGTCCTTATTCTCAATTATAGCCTGCAAAGAACAGAACCATAGACATCTGGAAGATCTTTTGCGTGAGTTCTTGGGTTGTGTGCTTTTGCCCATTTTTCTTGCTTCTTTCTTTGATATTTCCAGCCCAATTTCTTGCATGGTAGGTACCACACACACAGATATATATATATATATATATATATATATGTCTCCTTTTGCACGCGTCCTCTATTGTAATAATTACAGCCCCTTTTGATACGGCGAATGTTTTCTTGGATAATATTGACTTCTTATGTCTAGGTTAATATATAATCTCAAAAAGCCAAATTGAAGGAATATCCGTAACTTAAGCAGCTTTATTTGAGGGTTAGTTGGCAAGTTTTTATCCTCCCAAAAAAAAAAAAAAAATTATGCTTCGTTGGTAATAGATTAGCAGGTAGTTCTCCACCTTTCTTTCAACAGGCTACAATTTTTATATTGTTAATACTTGTTCAGTTTACAATTTAAGTCACAACTTACATTTTATTATTACAGTATTTTTTTTCACAAAAATTTAAATTTAATTTTTTTATTACAATATTTTTCTCTCACATACATAACTAATTATATGATTTGAGTTCTGAAACAAACGTAAAAGAAAGAGCTTGGTGAGGTGTATTGTATAACGTACATTATTATGTATAACTTGCCATACGTTCCAAGAAGTTGCAATCTACCTTTTTACAAGACGCCAAATACTGTGATAGTCAAAAAGTTGTTCACATGCACATCACATTTATAGCCCGTTTAGTTCGCTTATTCAGATTTTTTAATTCGAGTTGATATGTGATTTTATGTGAGAATTTTTTACTGTAATAAAAAAATTAAGTGTGATTATTTATGAGAACTTTTTACTGTAATAAAATTTAAATTTTAAACTTAAATCAGTGAAATAAACAGAGCCTTAATTTTCCAAGCAATTTAGCTTCCGGTGAAAGAGATAATAGTCATGAACTTAGGTCCATCGCATTTCCTCTCACCTTTAATAGAAATTCTTCAGGAAATTACTTGGAAACCGTATATACACACAACTTCGAGTCGTCTCTAGATTAACCATATCTGGTTATTTAAAGTAAATTTGTCTTTTTATTTATTGAAAGTAATTTGTTTCTAACTTTCCCACGTAGAATTGAATGACACTATGACAGAAGTGGTACTTTTCTAATTGACCTGTCTTTAGTTCACATGATTGGGCCCACGCAGTTCCGACAGTTTTTTAAATTTGCCATTAACTGTCATTTAAAGGTTGATTTTCAAATTTTATTCTTCACAAAACTTCTTTTCACGTCCTGTCGAAACTAAAAAGTTCCGTGTTTTGTAAAAATCAAGATTCAATATCAAAACGGCCCATTTACGTTGAAAAAGTGGCTGCCCCTTATTAACAGAAAACTGTTTTGGGCAGTTTTCGAGAACGGCTCGGAAACTCAACGTAGATTCTAAACTATGTTTTTTCTCAATCATGGAGATTTATTCAAAACGTTGAGATCTAAAATTTTTGTATTTCGTGGAAACTGTGAGTCGGCCTCGAAATGACTTGTTTATGTTAAAAAAAAAGAGGCTGTGTCCGTTGACAGTTTTGTTTAGTTTTTTTCACAGTTTTAAAGCTCGTTCAGTTTGTTGATTTAAATTTTTAATTCAAATTAAAATGTAATTTTATGTAAGTGCTTTTTATTGTAGCAAAAAAATTAAATGTGACTGTTTCTAAGAGCTTTTTATTATAGCAAAACTCGAATTCTAAATTCGAATTGGTGAAATGAACGGAGCCTTAGAAAACGGCTCAAAAACTCGACCTAGAGTTTGAACTACATTTTTCTCAGTCATGGAGATTTGTTCAGAATGTTAATATCTAAGTGGACATTTAGTTCATGGGTTCAGAACCATGATTCAGAATCTTTCACAATTTACGTTGTGTTTTTTATGAGAGAAAGCATTGTAGCGATCTATGAACAATGATCCGAACCATGACACGAATTCTTGCTTCAAATGGGAAAAGTTCAAAATCAAACTGTAAGGCTTCCTTTTTTGTGTATGCAGGAATTTATTTTCCCCCTCAACCATAATCATGCAAAACCTAACTAATCTATGCTCAACATACATAAAACTTACACACCATAATATCAAACTTAGACGAACCATTATAACCACCACATGAACTTATTACATGCCATATCTTCAGATAATCACAGCCTAACCAAAATAGCTAGATCTTGCTTAAAAACGGAATAGAAAAAGGTTAGGAATATACCCTTGAAGACAACTAGGATAGACTCCACCAAAGCCTCCTTGATCTCCTTGTTCTCCTTGGTTTTAGCAAGTAATTTGTGATTAGGGGAATGGGAGAAAAATTTTGAGAGAAAGAGAGCTTAGGGAACCGGTTTTGGTGAAGAGAAATGGGAGAGAAAAATGGCCAAATTTGGTTTATTGCACTAAGGGGTTATATTTATAGACTTAGGACTAATTTCCTCTTAAGCTATCTTAATTAGCTAAAATGGGGCTAAAAAGTGCTCTAAGATACTTTTCTCTGAGTTGTTGGAGGAGCATGTAGAAAATGTCAATCAATTTGTAAAGGATAGGCTTCAGCGTACGAAGGTGCTTGTCATCCTTGATGATGTAGAGCAATTAGAATATTTGGTTAGAGATCGCGATTGGTTTGGCAAAGGGAGTAGAATCATTATAACAACAAGAGATAAGCAAGTCCTGGCGAATATCGAAGCTAATGGAATATATAAGGTTGATGATAAATTATATTCTCATGATGGTCTTTAACTACTTTATGCATCAGCATTCAAGGGAAACTCTCCCTCACCAGTTTATGTAGAAATGTCAAAAAGAGTGGTCAACGAATAAGCTAAAGGTGTCGCTTTAGCCCTTAAAGTGTTGGGTTGTCACCTTTGTTCCAAAGAGCATAGAAGAATGGGAAAGTGAACTGAAAACGTTGGAAAATATTCCCTATGACAAAGTTCAGAATGTGTTGAAAATAAGTTATGATGGCCTATGTTCCGAGGAGAAAAATGTACTTCTCGATATGGTTTCTTTCTTTATTGGTATGAAACAGGATGTTGCAAAAAGAATACTCGATAGCTATCGCTGGGGTGTTGCTATGGGAATTAGTGTTCTCATTGACGGGTCTCTTTTAACAATGGATCGTTCCAACCGGCTGTCGATGCATGATCTGGTACAAGACATGGGTAAAGAAATTGTTCGTAAAAAGGTCTTAAATGTCTTCCTAGTGAGCTCAGATATCTTCATTGGGATAGTTTTCCTCTAAAACGTTTGCCTCCAAAATTTGGCCTCAAAGTCTTATTGAGCTACACTTGATTAACAATAAGCTTGAGAAGCTTTGGGATGGCGTTCAGGTATAGTTTAATTTTCACTTGTTTTAAATGTGTTGTGTACATAACAGGCATAATATAATTTATTCCTATATTTCTCTTTCGTGACAGCATATTGTGAGCTTAAAAGTTCTAAATCTTAAAGAATCTATCAACCTTACTGAAACTCCAAACCTCTCTTTGGCACTAAATTTGGTGAAGATAAATCTCAGAGGCTGTAAACGCCTTAAGCGTCTTCCACGAGGCATTGGCAAGCTGGAGTTGTTGCAGGATCTTAAGTTATGTGGCTGCTCAAATATTGACGAATTTCCAGAACTTCCATACAATGTTTGCATATGGCCGAGACAGCAATAGTGAATGTGCCGCCGTCAATTGAGCATCTCTCTCATCTCCTGGTATTGGATTTGAGAAACTGCAAAAGGCTTAAGAACCTTCCAACCAACTTTGTTAAATTAAAGAGCCCGTGGAATATGTAACAGTGCTTGAAACACAAGAAGCATGTATTAGAATGTTGCCGAAGTCAACTGAAAAACTAGTTGGGGTTACAAAATTAGTCCTCCAACACACCCGCGTACCTGAAATACTTGATTAGCTCTTCTTTTTACCTGGATTACACTTACTAGATCTCTGTGAAATAAATGCTACTAGAATTCCTGAAAGGATCAAACTTTCTAAGTGGTTCCATGACAATCCCTAGGAGGCTTCTCGAGCCAGGACCGAAAGTCTGGTTCCATTTCTTGAAATTCCGACTGATGCCTTCCTCCCATGATCATGTGAGGCCTTTGTTCCTAACAGAATCCGCATTCCTTCAATCTCTACCTGAGCTTCCATTTTCCATAAAGACACTCATTGGAGATGGTGTCAAATTCATGGAGTCCACTCTTACAAGGTCCTAAAGGGGATCTTCCCATTCATATGGGATTTTCATTTGACAGTTGCTTAAAGTTGGATATTCACAAGAACATCATAACTGAATTTCAGCTTAGAGCTTTATATGCCTCAATATTAGTAATTTTGGAACATAAGGTATATATTTTCTTTCTAATTTTTATGTATTAATTTTCATATACTAATAAATCTCACTGTTACTTAAAGTTGGATGACAAGAACCTCATGGTTGAATTTAATATTAGAACTTTGCCCATTGCAAGGGACTCAGACTTGATAGGGTAGATATGTCTTCTTGCTCTTGTTAAAATATATGGTGTTTTAATTTTAGTATTTGATATTTCATGATTTCAATTACAAGGCAATCAAGACTCCACATCGGGCTTCCAGTTTGCACAGTTCACATAAGAAGGTATATCGCTTCTTTCTCTTTTTAAGTTGACTGATTTAGTCTTCATATTTGATATAATCCTAATTTGTTTAGAGCTAATAATTGCCTTAATTTTCTCTATCTCTTTTCATTGCAAATCTTCACTAGAAATCTCAGAAAATAGGGCAAAACTTAGCTTACAGATGAGCCATATATAAATGGTCCTTATCTTCAACCATGGCCTGAACTTATCAACTGTGAGTTTTATACCATATAGATGCACAAGAAAGAAAAGACATGTCTTTGAAAAGAAACCACTAGAAAGAGAGATAATTTAGCGTATATTGTGAGTAACAGAATAATACCAAAAGAAGGTATAAGAGTGGGGACTGTAGGAAAGCTCTAAGTTCTTGACAGAGCCCGAATGGAAAGAACTATAAGGGGTGGGGAATAGCTCAGGAAGTGTAAAGAGCAAAGTCTAGAGGATTTCCTCTAAACTTTGTCTTAAGTGAGAAAGTAATAAGTGTGATGCCTAAAAATGTTGTCATTTTGATGTTTTTTTTTTTAAAAAAAAAAAAATGTGTTTATTCTTTAAAATGAGTAAATGTATAGTTGTTTGATTAATCATGGTTATAAAATGACTAACTATTTAGAAAGTAATGTACACTTAGTTAATCATTGTAACCTAGCTTATTGTAATCATGGTTTATTGTAACATTTTAAGGTGTGAAATGTACATGAAGTAGCGAAATGGACAATTTCGCTTCTTCATGAGCTATTCCATAGTTCTTTCTCATGGCATGCTGTCAAGACCAATTAAACGACTTTGGCAAGACTTAGAGGAAACACTAACAGTCCACACCTACATGTATACTTCCCACGTGCAAAATCACCCCTTTAGTGTGTGCGAAAACATCATAAGAAAAAGAAAATGCTTGCCTGGTTAAGGTTGTTTTGTGGCTTTGTTGGCTGAATAACTTACTCTGATTGAGGACCTTCTGAAGCTAACTCTGAACCTGCATGACTCTCCAAAGTTGCTGCGAGTAATTTTCAATCTGAATGCTAGTTTGCTGTGGGAAACATGTTTTCTAACCTGGTGTTATGTCGTTGGTCACAGAATGTAGCACGTCTTTGAAAGGGAAAAAAGAAAAACAAAAACGAAAACTTATTTGTATAACAAAAACAAACCATGATAACGTTCTTAGCATGTTCGAGCGATAATAAAAAGATGAAGACACATGATAGTGTCAGAACAAAATGACGATAATAATAATGTTAAAAGCATCATGATAAAAATGACAAAAGACAATAAAAGCGAAATAATAGCATTCAAAACATTACATTAAAATGGATATGATAAAAACATATGACAAAGAAAGGAGAAAGAAAAGCATAAACATAAACTTACAATAAAGCAATCTACAGTCCTCGAACAGAAGTGCGATCGACCCATTGACGTATTTGGAACATAGCAGTTGTATGATCGATGTCGTCCTTCATCTCTGGTGAAAATAAGATATAGAGAAAATGCAATAGTGGGTATATCTGAACTTACTTGATTCTGAAGAAATTTTATACTCCTACTTCGCAAGCATGACCGATTTTGAATCAATCTACAATCATATTTTAGTTGCACTAGTTTAAGTATCTTATGTAAAAGCCATTAAATAATTTACTTCTTATATTTTTCTTTTGTGCCCTAAATTTGGAAACGATAGAAGTGTGCGGCTGTATGATGAGTGAGTTTTACTCGCTCATTTAGTATCATTTTATACTTAATATCTAGTTGGTTTCGAGGTTTTTGTTAGTTTTTATGTGTGTTTTCGTTCTTTGTTTGAAAGATAGGTGGAAGTCTATCATTTGGAAGGTTTTTGGATAAATTTCGGTGGAAAAGATAGCAATCACAGCGCTTAGGTGCCAATCTATAGCGCCTTGGCGCTGAGTTTTACGAAATTAGCGTATTGGGCAGAACTGATGGCGTTTTGGCGCCAGTTTGCAGCGCCGCGGCGCTGAAATCCGGCAGAAATTGTGCACCGGGCAAAATGGGGAGCGCTTAGGCGCCCATTATAGCGCCGCAGCACCCAGGAATTCTACATAGCAGCGCCGTAACGCTAGAAACGCAGCGCCGCGGCGCTACGACGCGAGAAAAGACGCGTTTTGAAGGCCAATCGCGAGAAAACTTACCCGTTTTGACCCTAATGCTCGGAAACATATAAATAGATGATTCTAGGGCAATTAGAAAAGACTTTTAGACTGTGGAATGACGTCTGGCTTTTGAGAGAGTATTCAAGAGGAGAAAAGGAGAATTGGGACGGAGAAGAAGAACGGCTCAAATCCGGAGACGGCTACGCTTCAATTCAACTCCAAACTAGTTCTTTTCTTTCCTTTCCAATGATTAAGACTTTGTTTAGGAATTTATTTTGTTTAGAGATGAACTAATTCCTTTTTCTAGGGCTACGATGTAGCCGGATTATGAATGTTTGAATTCTCAATCTTCTTTTTAAGTAATTGATGTTTAATCCATATATTCTGAGTATTTCAATTTATTCTTAAT
>NW_010367016.1:208144-213427 GCF_000414095.1 Morus notabilis
ACTTCTCCAAACGTCTGGTTGAAGGCATTAAAGTTAATAAACAAGTTTGGGGGTTGCTCTAAGGATTTGCAATTGAAATGAAGCTCAAGCAGGCATGAAAGCACGGATTTGGTAGCAACAGTAGCACTTTGGCGCTCAAAAGTGAGCATTTTGGGAAAAAATGGCAGAGCACGCAGCGTTTTGGCACTACCATGCAGCGCCTTGGCACTACCTTCAAAAAAAAAAAACCCTTGCAACTTTCGTACCTCCTCTTGCACCCAATGAAGACACTGACTGACAACTACTCAGGGAAGTCCTCTACACTCTCTTGCTTTACTTTTCCATTGAGGACAATGGCAGTTTTAAGTTTGGGGGAGTTAACTATCTTATTTTATGTTATTTTATTCAGTTTATTAAAAAAAAAAAAAAACTTGAGCGTTGTTTTGGCTTGTTTCGCCCCAGCCGATGATGAGATAACGATTGAACATAACTATGGCTTCTGGGAGACAATGAATAATTTGATTGTTTGTGTGCTTGACTTGTTTGTTGGTTTTGCTCTACTTATGATTTCCTTGCATTGTTGAGCACATAACTAAGAGCACTTGGCTATTTTGTGAACTTAGAGAAAGTTTATGTGAATTTCGTGTTTCTGGAGATCTCACCGGACTCTAGAACTTGTTTGATTATCACTCGAGGCGAAATCCCATGTAATTTATCACTAAGGAAATGATTTAGGCCATTTTTGGATCGTTTGAGCCATTTGAACTTACCCTGTTGTAATAATATCCCTAGTCACCTCTTTAAGCCTGATTAAACTTTTCTTTGTCATCCATGTTATTAGCTTAGCCTTTAAATTAATCCTATCATGCACCATTTCCCTTAAGCTTGTTGATTATTCTAGGATGCACGTTCAGTGGTGTTTGGAATTGGGAGGTGTATTGATATTTTCTATAATTTGTTTGATGTCTCCAATGAAATTCTGTATTTATCATATTATTCCAAAAAAAAAAGAAAAAAAAAGAAAAAAAAAAGACAGAGAAAAAAAAAAGAGAGAAAGAAATAAAAAGTGGAGACAAGAATGTTGATGGCAAATGGCAGATGTATTGGGATATTGAGGTAGAAGTTCTACAAGAGGATCCTAGAGTAATTGATGAGTTTAGGGAATTCAGAGCCTCATGGATATCCGTTTATCCTCCCTTAATCCCTAGCCATTCAATTCAAGCTAAATAAAGTCCTATTGATCCTTGGTGGTTTGTTGACCGACATTAGTGGAGAGTGATAAGAAAAGCAAGCCTATGGTGTTCGAAAAATTATAGATCTACCTTGATTCACTTAATTGCATAAACTCATCTAAGTTGCATTTGGATATGTGTAATTGATAATTCACACACACACATAAGGAGTCTTAGGTGGGGTTGAGATTAGCATTCGAGTTGAAATTCTAAACTTTCAAAAAGTTTAAAGTCTTTCTTGAGCTGTAACTTATGTGAGATCTCTGAGGCATTTTTTGTGAAACAACGCCGGATCAATACTCAAGCAAGGTTTCATTTATTTATGTTTCGTATTATTCGTGTTTTCATTTCTTTTTAGTTTTCTTTCTTTCATTTTTGTTTTGCTCGTGGACTAGCAAAATATTAAGTTTGGGGCTATTTGATGAGTGAGTTTTACTCGCTCATTTAGTATCGTTTTATACTTAATATCTAGTTGGTTTCGAGGTTTTTGTTAGTTTTTATGTGTGTTTTCGTTCTTTGTTTGAAGGATAGGTGGAAGTCTATGATTTGGAAGGTTTTTGGATAAATTTCGGTGGAAAAGATAGCAATCACAGCGCTTAGGTGCCAATCTATAGCGCCTTGGCGCTGAGTTTTACGGAATTAGCGTATTGGGCAGAACTGATGGCGTTTTGGCGCCAGTTTGTAGCGCCGCGGCGCTGAAATCCGGCAGAAATTGTGCACCGGGCAGAATGGGCAGCGCTTAGGCGCCCATTATAGCGCCGCAGCGCCCAGGAATTCTACATAGCAGCGCCGCAACGCTAGAAACGCAGCGCCGCGGCGCTACGACGCGAGAAAAGACGCGTTTTGAAGGCTAATCGCGAGAAAACTTACCCGTTTTGACCCTAATGCTCGGAAACATATAAATAGATGATTTTAGGGCAATTAGAAAAGACTTTTAGACTGTGGAATGACGGCTGGCTTTTGAGAGAGTATTCAAGAGGAGAAAAGGATAATTGGGACGGAGAAGAAGAACGGCTCAAATCCGGAGACGGCTACGCTTCAATTCAACTCCAAACTAGTTCTTTTCTTTCCTTTCCAGTGATTAAGACTTTGTTTAGGAATTTATTTTGTTTAGAGATGAACTAATTCCTTTTTCTAGGGCTACGATGTAGCCGGATTATGAATGTTCGAATTCTCAATCTTCTTTTTAAGTAATTGATGTTTAATCCATATATTCTGAGTATTTCAATTTATTCTTAATGCTTGTGATTGTTTGGCCAACTATTACATGATTTTGTATTTGATTTGAGACTGAGAGGTGATAATTGAATAAGATTTTGCTTGTTGGATTAATATTATTGTTGCTTGAGAAAGAATAATAATTGCTTTAGAGAAATTGCTGTCAGTATAGGATTGAATGTTAATTTGCTTGAATTATGAGAATTTGAACATGATTAATTTGGTGAAATCGGAAACCCTAGAATCTTAGTCTATTGGATTTTCATCCGTTGCTTAGCGTTGTTTAATTTATTTAATTATTTTAGTATTACTTTACTTAATTTTATAAACTCTCTTTTCAAGTATTCAAATAAAATTAGGGTTAATATAATTTCGATAATTAGTAAACAACAATCCTCGTGGGACGATATTCTTATTCACTATTATATTACTTGATTGCGATAGCGTATACTTGCGTTACAATTTTTCACAACACTGTATAAATCTCAAGCATCTTCCAAGCAGCATTCGTTGTTGCTTTCTTAGAAACATTAAGGAGACAAAGCGACATAAACTTCACTGAGTTACAAACTTCATGAGCTACACGAAACTTTTCTCTAAATTATTAAAGGAGAAAATAGAAAATGTCAATCAATTTGTAATGAATAGGCTGAAACGAAGTGCTTGTCATTCTTGGTGATGTAGATGATTTAGAACAATTAGGACCCGTTTAGTTCGCTGATTCGAGTTTTTAATTTGAGTTGAAATGTGATTTTATGTGAGAGCTTTTTATTATAGTAAAAAAGTTAGATGTGACTGTTTTTAAGAGTTTTTTACTGTAAAACTCGAATCGGTGAAATGAACAGGACCCTAGAATATTTGGCGAGCGATCACAGTTGGTGTGGTTGTGGGAGTAGGATCATCATAACAACTAGAGATACGGGAAGTGTTGAATAATATTTAAGCTGATTGAATATATGAGGATGATGAATTAAATTCTCATGATGCTCTTCAACTACTTTATAGCATTCTAGGGAAACTCTCACTCACCAGATTATGCGGAAATGTCAAAAAAATGCGGTCACTAAATATGCTAAAGGTGTTCCTTTAGCTCTTAAAGTCTTGGGTTTCCACCTTTGTTCCAAAAGCATAAAAGAATGGGAAAGTGAACTGAAAAGGTTGGAAAATATTCCCTTTACTAAAGTTCAGAATGTCTTGAAATTAAGTTATGATGGCCTGAGTTATGAAGAGAAAAATATTTTTCTCGAATGGTACAGAACAGTATGCTCAAGTTCAATAAAACTTTTATCAATGAAAGTTGTTTTAATAAAACCTCTCTCAATGAAAGTGGTTACTAAAAGCGACATATGATCGTCCAAACTTTCACAATACAAATATTCTAAAAGCAAAAAAAAAAAATTAAATTAAATAAATAAAAGCCCAAATCACATATAATTCCCTCTCACCACGAAAATTTGCCACTATCAAATACACTTCTTCTAACAGTGCCAAAGGAAAATCCTATTTTTCTTGATGAGGTGCAGCAATTGTTGATTCACAATGTTTATTAATGCATAATTTTCAGGAAGATAAAAATAGGAATAATCCGGATTTGCCTCAGACCCGGGTCATGCTCTTTCATAGGTAAATGTGCCTATTTTTCTATTTTTTTTCCTTACACGTAGCCTTTCATAGTCCAATGCTTTACATGGTGAAATGACATAAACCAATTTTCTTTTCGTAAATCTTATGTAGTGTCTCATAGAATAGAAAAAAATTGTGTTATAGAGGAGCCATATATCAGTAGTCCTTATCGTCAATTATGGCATGAACAATGAGTTTCTCAACTATAAGTATTATACCATATATATGCAGAGGAAAGAAAGAGAAATCTTTGAAAAATACACTACTTGGGAAGAGTCATAGTTTAGCATGAGTTTATCAACTATAACGTTCTCTCTTCTTTTTTTTTTTTTTTTTTTGGGTCCGAAAGGAAAGAAAACCCAAGCCTTCAAGCAGGAGACTCCCATACAGAGGTTGACGGAAGCAATGAATGAGCATCCACACACAATCCAAGCTGCAGTTCTTGAAAACCCGAAAGACCAACAGCACAGTCACCCTCAAAGATATCACCGAATTCAGACCAATCTCTTCCACATAATTAATGGCCAGCCTCAGAGCCACGGCCTAACTCCCACTTCATGAGTCCTTGCAAAGGAGCCTTGTGCAGAAATGATCCACTCAATGGCACCTAAATAGTTCCTCGCAACAACAGCCACCACAAACATATCATCATGGAAACCTACATGCTCACTGTTGATATTCAACTGTTAGAATATAAAATTATTATTGTCGGCCACCTCTTAACAACTTAAATTTTTTGGATGAATTAGTAAACTAACATCAACTACACCCAAAAGGGAGAGAATGTCACTTGAACTTATCCGGAGAGCCTTGAGGGACTGGAGAGTGACAGCACTCTTAAGCTCATGTCACTTGAACTTATCTGAAGAACCTTGAGGGACTGTAGAGTGACAGCACTCTTAAGCTCTGTAATGTTAGCAACAATAAAAGACGTTGAGGGTGTGTTTGGTTGGGTGGAAAATAAATAAATAGAATAGAATGGAATTCAAGTTTGATATTTGGTTGGATTTATAAGAAAAGAATAGTCATTCAAAAAGGATGACCATTCCTTCCTTACATAGAAAGAATAGTCATTCTAAGTTATTTTTTTTCCATAATTACCCTTCTATATTATAATATAATTAAAATATATTATACAGTAGTTATATCTTATAATATGTAATATAATATAATATACAATAAAAATATTATAATATAATATAATATATTTATAATAATATAATGATTAATT